>NC_060262.1:22701965-23005071 GCF_021901455.1 Neodiprion lecontei
CTACTAGGGATAGAAAATATTGTGATATGCTTCCTTAAATTTTTCTGAATTTTCCTCAGATCCTGGGTAATGGGCCCGTCTGAATTTTCAAATTGATTCTTGTCTCATATAAAATGAAAAAAATTGTTAAAAAGTTGGATTTCATTTTTTTTTTTAACAGTGCTTTTACATCAAAAATTTATGAGCAGATCTGAAACATGACCTTCTGATCTTGACCGAGACTTCGTCGAATGTTGCACATATTTTTTTTTCGCCCCCACCTGAAAGACTTGCATGCATACCGCAAAAAAGTAATCGTGCCGAAGGAATGTCTCTTAATTCCAATTTCAGAAGGTTACTCTCGGAATCTTAGGTTTTCCCATCGAAATAACAAGTGGAAGATGACGAAGTGGAAGTGATTTTGCATATTATATTCACCACTCATTGTCGGTCGCATTTAATGATGCGGACTTGATTCTTGAAGCATTTCGTAGATAATGAAATATTCACCAAACGATTCGTGTGAATTCTTGTGTTTATGTCAATAAACTGGCAACAGAAGGCGACGTTTAAGGTAAAATTTCCGTGAAATTTTGATAATACATACGTAACAAGTTTCTCATTATTGGAATGACTAAAAAAGATGTGATCGAAAATGCTTTGCTACAAGGCTTGGATTACGGTGGCATGTGTCGTGAAAAAAGAAAAAAACTATCAATCTTCCGCGATAAAAGTTCCTTGAGGGTTAACGACGCGAACAACGATTCGCCGGTAGATAGGCTACTGAATTTACATCCAGCGAACTTACCGCGTGTAAAGTGTAACTTGGGATGCCTATCTCCTGGCGAATCGTTTTACGCGTCGTTAACTCTCAAGGAATCCTCCCAGTAAGTGTAATGCGATATTCGCCGCACGTCGCAGAGTGAGCTAAAGTCACCTGGCGTTAAATTTTAACACTAACCACTATCACTTTCGATCATGTTCACGTTGCGCCAAGTCGACGAGTTAACAGTTGGAACATGCATCGTAGCCGGCTCATCGAACGACGTGATTCGTATCACGTACGTACGTCATGCACATCGGGTTCGGATTGTAGTTACGTATTAAGTAGTCCAGAAGTAGTACGCAGCGACGATTCAAATGACTAATGACTTGCGCAACGCCGTTACGCCGTTACCTCCCGTAACCATAATCGTCATAGCATGTGCGTTGCACAGTCGTAACTTGTAACGTGCCAATAGACACGCGACGATCACTCAAGTACTTTGCTTGAAACCATTCGACACGCAGATCATTAAATTCCAGTTATACGTAAACCAAAACAAACATATCGTAGAGATGTTATGACATGTAACTGCACGGTTAGTGAACTGTAATTATACCTGGTGCTTCTTCATCCTGATTAAAACATGTTCGTATCACGTGCCGTCGAACTTATTGAACTGATCTTCTCACGTTCGACTATTTTTGCAAAAACGAATTACGGTTGCCGGGTGAAAAAAGAATTACTTTTCTCATTACCAAAGGAAAACGAGTCAGACACATCTTACAATTGTTTCTCGGTTTGTTCCATTCGTCTGAGTTTCTTCGGTTCATCTTTTATCTATCGGAGGCAAATTCGATTGCATAATTTATGCCCTATCGATGCTGCACGGTCAACTTGCTCTTCAAACGACTCAGGGGACTTGTTTGAAATATTTACGAAACGTGGTTGAAAATCCGGTATTCAATTAGACTAACTCCATTTGGACCTGGACCTGGAATAATTCATACGGTTTCGCCGTTATGCTCTGTTTTTGGATAAAACGTGTCTAAGCTCATATTTCAATAGACGCAAGTGACGCGCCCACGTTTCACGATTCGCACTACCGTAAAATTCCGTCAATTTCGATTGATTTTATACTCTCATCGGAATCCATCGGAAAGAGAGACCTCAAGAAACGTCCAAGGCAGCAGAGACAAACGATTTGGATCAACGGTTTCGGAAATATCAAAAAAATTCTGGGGTTCATTTCGTCAAATAGGTTGGTAGCAGTTCGTAGCAGTTCGTAGCGGTTCGTAGCAGACAGGGCCGCGTTCACTCGTGTAAAATCTGCGCATGTATCAACGCATGCGCCCTCGACTTCCCTGTTCACCATAAATTCACGGTGTAAAGAATCATGCTTATTGTTAATAAGAGTAACTGTACGTATGAAAGACCGGTAGTACGTAGATTATAAACACCTAATGCACGCCTCGGACTTTCTATTGGGTAATAGACGTGATCGTATAAGTACTCGGGGTCGAATATGTGCTGTACATGAAGCGTGCGATCAACTTTCGATATGTGCAGATATTTTCGTGAGCAGATTATAACCGTGAATATATTAGGCATACCCGAAGAGGTTCGGCATCCGAGTGACTGGGAATTAAAGAATTTTGTACGCACAAGTTTCAAAACAATGTTTTCCCGTTTGTCGCAGCACGATACGGGTTCTCATACGAATAATACAATCCATCCATCGATCCATAATCCCGACAAGAATCCTATGTCCCAATGTCCCGCTTTGGCAAGCCGGCTTACATAGTCGCACAACTTTCCTCGTTGCTGCCCACGCCATGATAAACCTTTACATAAATAAATCGCATCGGTGTTGAGTTCACAACCAACGGCGCACCAAACTTTGTGTATTGAGTTGGTTGGACCGTCATTGGACCAAATCATTCAAATTACAATCCAGGTATCGACAATTTGAAAAAAAAGCTTTGATCGTTAGAACGTTTAAAGTGATAAAATTCAGGTCTTTCGGATGTGACTCTCATATTTTCCAAATTATTTTGTTCACTAGAGATTTCTATAAATCACGTAACTGGAATGTTACAAACGGTTACCTCCGTAGTAGATAAAAATAGATTCGTGTAAGTATGATACAGCAGATGTTCCTGGACAATTATATTCGAGCACTATAACTGGACTGTAAATTATAGTAAACTTTTTGCAACGATTTTCAGATATTTTTTCGGGAGCGAGCAAGATGGGTCCGCAAACTCTAGAATCGGATCAAAACAGTAGAGTTTAATGATTCTGAAAATTTCAAGTTTCAACATTTTTATCGATTTATCGATGTCTAAACTCGTATCTTCGAATTTTCTCAGATTCATCATTCTATCGCATAACAATGACGTTATTCACGTTCGTATTCGCCGTAATAGGCGCAAATAACATTCCTGTAAACATTTTAAATAGTTTTCCATAAATCACCGTCTTTTACTTCAGACTTCATCCTTGATACATTCCGTTGGAAATCGCGATCTGTTTACGTTTCGGGACAAACGGTAGCGCCTTGGTGACGGTATTGTAATGTGCTAATCTGCTAATGATCTGAAAAAGCGACACTTACGGCTTATCGGTTGAAGGCTGTCCAACCAATCAGCGCCACCCGTATTCACCCACCGAATCTCACCGCTGTGAAAACTTGAGAGCGCTTTTCCCTCTCCGTTACTACCGTCTTAACTTTCGATTGCCACCTGAGAATTACGATATAAGAAAGACACGAGCCGAGGCGATACAGTTACCGCTGATCGAGATACACATGTCCGAGAAGAAATTTCGAGATCACGATAACGGTAGTTGCAACTTGATATTCACTGTTTCAACAATAGCAATACAACGGCAATATTTCACCTTGAAAAAAATCAGCGGAGAATGACATCTCAGTCAGATTACACGGGGAATGAAATTATACAAATGAGGCAGTCACTCGTATCTCGCGTAATAATTAACTAAGATTTCCATCGATGTCTTGAAACCAAACTTGGCATTCAACTTAACTTTGGAGTTCAACTAGTCGGAAACTAATATTGTACGTACTGAAAAGAATGAATGGAAAGAAAAAAAATCGATCAAAGAATCTGCAGAAATATTATTTGCGCCGATGATGGCAAACACGAATGAAACAAATATTGCTACCGTATGATAGAAATCCACTTGAAAAAATTCTATGAACACTAGCCAAGATAGTAACAACTTTAGACAAGTATTCACGACGAGAACGTGTTAAACTGTTAAATTCTAGTGTTTTTGATTTTGATTAGGTACAAATTGCTCGAGAATATTCAGCAAAATTTTCGCAAAACAAGCAAAGTAAACCCAAACATCGGAATCGGATAAAAAACACCAGAGTTCAATCATTTTGAACGTTCAAGCTGGTTGCTCGTGTTATTCGAATTCGCTGAGATTCATTTTTATCATATAGTAACGATGTTGTTCCGTACGAGTTAGCCATCATTAGCGCAAATAACGTTTCTGAAGAATGTTGAAACGGTTTTTTTCTCATCTCGTCGTACGTGATTCACGATAAGCAACAGAGTGCAGAACCCATGCGTGAGAAATAGCCGTCAATCATATCGGTACGGGGAAACGTTTGCCGAGTTAACGAAACGTTGAATTGCGCCAATTTGTTGTTAGTCGTAAGAACTCGGACCAAGATCGCAGAGTGTCGAGTTCACCCTGGAGCGAAAACTTTCACTCTCGCGTACATAATACACCTCCTCCGTCTGAACTTCACATGCCTGACGCCAGTCTAGGCGCCTCTAATGCTCATTATTAATCCGAGGTCTTCTTCGGCCGTGAGTTGTTCTATTATGTGCTAACACTCTCTATTCAGTTCTCACGTTCTTAAGAGCCCTTCGCACCATTACCGGTTTCTATTTCTCTTTGGCCTTAATACGATACTCAGGGTGCTGATTAATTACAACAGATAAGTTCGTCACTTTACGGACTTGGTAAATGTAACAAAATACAAAAACAAAAAGCGAAGATCCGTCCGCTGCAAAGTTCGCCGAAACATCCGTTCAATGTTGAACGGTAGCTCTCGTCTTTTTCAGGCACTTTGGGTAAGTATAACTTACTTACTTCGAAGTATAACTCGAACGCTTCGACAAATTTATAACAGAGTATATCCTGATATGATTTCGTTTGTTTATTACTCTGCGAAATATTCGATTACTTGGTCAACTCTACGAAAAACAGTTTCAATTATAATAGTGGGTATGCCGTATATGACTTGGAGTTTCGAAATATGGAGAAGAAAGTTTATTACAGCAGAGGTGTATATAGGAGCTGAGAGTTGATTCCGCAAGCATATATATACATACATACATGCTGGAGTGTTTGAAAAAAAACCGAATATTTTTTTTTTTTTTCGAAGAACATCGAAAAATCTTCCGAGTGTCCCTCAAAAATGACCTCGGTAAAATATGAGCTCTTAATATTGATATTTAGAGGTGGCGATTCTCAATTTTCTATTTCCCATTTAAATAAAATGGGAAAAAAATTTGTAAAAATTTAAAATTCTATTGCTCGAAAACGAATCAGTGTGAAGATATAAAAAAAAAGTTAAGTCGTTTCGGAGTTATCAGGCCTCAAACATCGAACCGTTTTGAATAATGATGTTATTAATTTATAAATGCTACAAAACTGACTCGTATCACTTAAATACACAATATTATTAATTTTAAAATTAAAACTATAGACTTCCAATGAAATGTTATTTAAAAAATTTCATTAATCAACGATATGAGTCAGTTTTGTAGCATTTATAAATTAATAACATCATTATTTCAAACGGTTCGATGTTTGAGGCCTGATAACTCCGAAACGACTTACCTTACGCAAATCTTTATTCAGATCTCTTTTATAGAGCGTACAATTTCCTACAAGAATATGTTTTTTTTTTATATCTTCACACTGATTCGTTTTCGAGCAATAAAATTCTAAATCTTTAAAAAAAATTTTCCCACGTTATTTAAATGGGAAATAGAAAATTGAGAATCGCCACTTCTAAATATCAATATTAACAACTCATATTTTACCGAGGTCATTTTTGAGGGACACTCGAAACATTTTTCAATGTTCTTCGAAAAAAAAAAATAGTCGGTTTTTTTGAAACACTCTAATACATATATACATATATATATATATACATATATATATATATACATATATATATATATATACATATATATATATATATATATATATATATATATATATATATATATATATACATATACATATATATATATATATATATGTATATATATGTATATATGTGTGTGTGTGTGTGTGTGTGTGTGTGTGTGTGTGTGTGTGTGTGTGTGTGTGTGTGTGTGTGTGTGTGTGTGTGTGTGTGTGTGTGTGTGTGTGTGTGTGTGTGTGTGTGTGTGTGTGTGTGTGTGTGTGTGTGTGTGTGTGTGTGTGTGTGTGTGTGTGTGTGTGTGTGTGTGTGTGTGTGTGTGTGTGTGTGTGTATATATATATATATATATACCTCGTTTAACGCCTGAGGAAATGAGTATTTACAAGAAGCTGAGATTCGTCTCGGCATGGTCATCTTTAGTCTACGTAGTGATCTCTACATTATTACACGCTTCTGGTCCATCTCTATGAACATGTCTGTAATCACGATAAAAAAAGAAAATAAAAAGAAAAAAAAAATACCTGGTCACTTAAAGCCGCGTGTACAAGGTGAACGAATACCATTATCCGATATCCGAGCACAATTGTCGAGTTCGTCGAGGTACCTCGTTTGTTAGAAGAAAGCCTGAATAGTGCACGAGTAGGGAGAAAGTAAGGATTGCACGATCACACTGTGACCCCGGTGACCGCGAGAGCTCGGATCCCCCTCGATGTCATATTCTATCCCTAGAAAGCATCTTCCTACTTCAATTTTTTTTTTTTTCTTCGTTTCTTTTATCTTTCCTATTTTTTTTTCTTTTTTTTCTTTTTTTTGTTTTTATCTCTCTCTCTCTCTCTCTCTCTCTCTCTCTCTCTCTCTCTCTCTCTCTCTCTTCACTTTGGCTTTTTTTTGTTATTCCTCGTTCGCTGTAAATGTGACTTTCATTTGAAGAATCTCCGCGAAGTCGAATACCGCACACACACGACTGCCACGGCTCCAGGTTATAATTACAGCGATTGAACATTTCGTTTAGAAATTATTACACTAGCAGCGAACGGTAGAAGAAAAATCATACCTGATAATGTTGTCGGGTTGGGGGAAATGAATCGATAATATGTACAAAATATTCTCTTTATCGTAGAAAATCAAAGAAAAAAAAAAACAAAAAAAAATTCTTCTTGTACAAAAAATAACAATTAATATGTATTGATAATTATAAAAAATGTTGGTTCAAGACCATTATTTACAATGTTTTCATATACATAAGAGTAAATTAGGTACTGCGTTATACCTGTGATAAAAATTCTTTGTTCAATTGTTGTCGCGTTGATTATTCACGTTACATTAAGGCAGACCTTACGTACAATAAAAGCTGCGGCGATGAAAGGCAACTTTCTTCCATGGCAGTGGTCACCAGCCGGAAATTTGATGTAATCCTTTAACGTTCTTTTTTCTTTCTGTATTTTTTTTTTTTTTTCGTTCGTTCGTTCGTTTCTTTACTTTTTTCTTTTCTGCCCGGTGGCGCAACGTGATTTCTGAGTGAATAACACAATGTACGCAACCTAATCTTAAAATAAAATGATGCAAAACGTATATTTTACATCGTCAGGTAATTCTCCCTCGTTCTACTTATTTGTAACCATGGTGTTCTTCATGGTGATCGTGGTGCTCGTGATGCTCGTTTTGTACCCAGACCTTCTCCCACACTGGTTTCCACACTTTCTTCCAATCGGGAACCTGGATCTCCTTCCAGGCCGGAACCCACCTGCTCTTCCATTCGTCCTTCCATATCTGCTTCTTCTCGGTGACCCAAACTTGCTTCTTTTTTGGTACCCAGACCTGAACGGATTCCTCTTTCCATACCAGTTTCTTGTCGGTCACCCACACCTGTTTCTTTTCCGTTTTCCATATCTGTTTCCACTGGGCCTTCCACTCCATTTTCTTCTCTGAAACCCAGGCTTGCTTCTTCTCGGTCCTCCAGACCTTCTTCCAAACTGGCTTCCAGATCAGTTTCTTCTTCCACAAATCGTGGCTGGTGTATTGCCAGCCGTGATGATCCTGACCGACGTATTGCTCGCCGGGAATACCAACTTTCACCCACTCCGGTACCCAGGTCTTCTTCCAGTCGGGTACTTGGACCTCCTTCCACACCGGGACCTGAACCTCTTTCCATACCGGTACCCAGATTTTCTTCCACGCTGGTACTTTGATCTCCTTCCACGCCGGTACCTGGATCTCTTTCCAAACTGGTTTCTGCACCTTTTTCCATACCGAGACCTGTTCCTCCTTCCATATCGGAACCTGGACCTCTTTCCATGCCGGTACCTGGACCTTCTTCCACTCCTGCTTCCAGATCATCTTGGACTGCGTCTTCCAAACTTGTTTCCACTCTTCTTTCCACTTCAGCTTCTTCTCCCATCTTCCCTCGGGCTCGTGGTGGTCGTGCACTGGCGCACCGTAGGACGGAGCCGGTGCCCCGTAAGAGTCGGCTGGTGCCCCATAAGACTCGGCTGGTGCTCCGTAAGACTGAGCAAGCGGTCCGTGCGACGCTTCGGGGGCGCCGTAGCTGGAGGACGGTGCTGACAAGGACTGTGAAAGGTCGAAACCGCCGGCACCTGGCGCACCGTAGGTGTCAGACGGAGGACCGTACGAATCCGATATTCCTACGTCCGGGACACCGTATCCCGTGCTGGGCAAGGACGGTGCTCCATACTGTGGAAGTGGCGCCCTGAAAAAGAATTTCTCGTTAGGAAAATAGAAATTAATACTTATTCCTGATGGGAGGAGAATTTCTACGATCGTAGGTTTGGAACCAAAAGTTTTCGCATTATTTCGTAGATCTTTCTTCATTACAGATTGTCTTCGAATGGCTGGCTTTTTTCACAACCGTTTTTCGTAAGCGTCAATCGTTGATGAGAGTATAGTAATTCCTGGTTTGGAGAAACAAAGAATTTTTTTTTTCCCTCAACACTCACCGATTGTGACAAAGCGAGTTTAAGAATATACAACAGACTCCGTAGTAATCGACCACGTCAAAATATGAAAAGAGACTTTGAACGCAAACCTGCTATCTAATAGATACTTAAATTGTCTTCCGTGATTTTTCCTTGCGATACTTATGCGACATTTAGCGGTTGTTCAAGAACAGGTATTTCATACTTGCTTGTAGATATAATTTATAATCTTGATATAGGGAATCATTCCCAGAAATTTACATCTTTCTAGATCATTCTGTGAAAAACGATTTCTCTGCTTTTTTCAGACTCACAACATTTGTGAGAACTCACAGTTTTTTTTTTACAATTATTTACTTGAAACTGTAACTGTTTCGACATTCAATTATATATTTTAGTTCAATTTAAATTCTTACAATCAGGTAATCTTATTTAATTATCGCGGGCAGTGGATTTTTCTATTTTACTTTCGTAGAAAACACCGTCGATTATCGTAATACAATTTTTCGCTGAGATTCAACCTCGTTTCCCAAAAAACCACGGAGTTTCATTTAAACTTTGCGGGCTAACTGATTTTTCACTTTTTTGTGGACAATTGCGAATGATTGGAATTTTTCGTAATATTTCAAAGTCGTGTACAAAAAATGTACAAAAAATAAAAATAAAAAGATTTCCTATTTTTTCGCGTTCTCGCAGAATGTCGTAAAGATAATTTTCAACAGGCAACAGCTTCGTCTCATCGAATCCGGTACGCGGCTATGCATCGATGATAATAAATACGGGTCTTTCCTAACGCGCCGAGTATTCCACAAGCGTAGTGAGAATTTCGACGGTCGACGTACGTTTGGCGTTAGCTAACTTCGTTCGACTTTGAATATCGAACGAGTTTCGCGGGGTTGAGTTGACTAGCAAGTACCAGTATCATTTTCACGGAGAAACCGCGCGGCGCGGAACGAGAAGAAAGCAGTTCTAAACAGCCGCGAGGTTCAAGGTTGTTTCGAATTGTCTCTTGCCCTGGTGTTTACGTGTTTCCGCGTTCCAGTTATCTATGTCAAACGGCTGAAAGTCTCTCGACAGTGGAGAGAACACCGAAGCGTTATACGCTCACACTAACTACACTGTTTCATGCAACATTGCGGTGGAAAATTATAAATTAACAATATAGCGAACATATTACGTACTCCTTCTTAGTTCGAATTGGCTCTCCAAACGTGGAGACGACGAAGATGAACCCAAGTAATATCTGAAATGAAATTTGCATCGTTAGATAAACGTCTGTTCGATATAAATGAATCATTCTTTAGGCGAGTAATTGGTTAAGGTATAGCGAAATTCTGTACGATTAACAACCGGCTTGATACACTGGTGCAAATTTTCGTGTATCACGAATAATATACCGGTATGTAATCGGTATTTCTTTTTATTTGAGAAAGTCAGAATGAAGGAGATGCGAGGGGAAGTGTTAGTAATTGATTGCGGTAAAAAGTGTAGTTAGCACTTCCTCGCGATCACGCTTGTAGCAGGATAACGAAACGAGTAGCGTAACGCATGTCTCGAGTCACGCAAACTCTGCGGGAGATTTTGTCGATCCATTCGTCTTATCGTACCGGATCTCAAATCGAGTAGATCAGCGATCATTCATCAACTTTCGAAATGAGATTACACGCAGATGCACTATTTGGATCTTGAATGAAGATATTATTCACAAAAATACAACAAAAGTCTTATTCTAAACGGAGTTCATTCGGAATAAAAAAAAAAACTTTACAAAAGATCCCGTTTTAAACAATTTCCAAACATTGAATGAACCGACCTCCATCTCACCGTTATTCTCGAACATTTTCTAGTTGATTATATTTTTATTCACAGTACCTAATTTTCTTGAGAAATCAACTGCAAAACTAACATTACACGACTTCGTGCTGTAATAATGAAAAAAAGCAACCGGCGCAGCCTGCAAAGTATTCAACCCGCGCAACGCGTCTGTATTGCAAGTTGCATATCACGAGGCTGTATCAGATCGCTAGTGTGCCTTCAACGTGATTATTGACTACGAACAATTGGTGCAATTCATCATTGAAATCGATGCAGAAGTATGCGAACTACGATATAAAACAAAATTTCTCTTCTAGCAATGAGAAATATGGTTTCTAAAATTATATCAAAGATTTGAACATATTCGAACAAACAAATATCCAGGGGTCGCTGTAGGTGAAATGTAGGGAAAATTGAGTTTGTCGATACCGTCTTAGTATACTTCGAATTATCTGTTACCTCTTAGGCTGTGTATGAATTGGTCCAACGATTTCACAATGACATTGTTGAAAAAAATAATGAACAATAGGCTAAATTATTTTGTTTGTTTTAAAACAAGCGGTGAACGTTCACCGGACGAAATATTTTGTGCAGACGTTCTTTTTCGCGTTTCTTAAAAAAAAAAAAAAAAAAAGCGGAAGCAATTTTACGACGCTACGGACATTTCAAGTTCTCTACTTACTGTGCCTGAACTTTTCAGACATATAACGATACCTTGAAGTGGTAATTTCAAGATTCCCACCCATGTGTAGGCAAACATTTTATAATCCAGTATAATGAGAATCACAAGAATAGAAAGTTAGAATTTTTTCCACGCAGTTATAATCTTACGCTTGTTTCGAACGGCGGTTGGAACAGCTGTGTAAACCACTTTTCGAGGGTCTTTAAATCTGGGCGGCGAGTCGGAGTTACCGCATTTTCTATTTACCGTTAATAATAATGCGAAAGTATATACGAACACACGTATTTGTCATAAGAATTACTAGGATGTAAATTTTTATACTGCCGATGAAATTGTTCGAAAATATACTTGAAGCTTCTTGTATTTATGCAAGATGAGAGAAAGAGGAAGAGAATCAAGATGTGGCCAGTGATAAAGAATTACATAGTAATTGCATACATGGAACGGTTACCTGACCAAGTGTCAACTTCTAATAATAATGTAAAGGTGAAACAGTGCGAAATGCATAATATTGCTCTTATTTTACTCGTTCTTCGACGTCTCGATTTTTTACGTATATTTCGACATTTCAATTCATGTAATGACAAAAATTCCCTAGTTTCTTTGAACGTGAATAGTTTCTGAATCGAAAATCGTTAGGTTATAGAAAAAATAAAACTTCCTGCATTTCCTTTCACAGAATTTCTTTCGAGCAATTTACTCGAGAATTTGATGGACTCTCAATCTAATGGCAAATGCATCTTTTCACGAGTATTTTATACCTCATAACACAAAATGTATTATATATACCAATTGTAAAATCAATTTATCCTTTTCTTGTTTGAACAACACTTGCATTGAATTTCAACACTTTTCAAAAATATCGAAGTTGTAAAAAAATTGTCTTGGAAATATTGTACAATCATGATCAAGTAATTTCAGACGTATCCTTGTTACTAATTTTTTCTTCTCAATTCCGTTTCTACCGAAATTGATAAAAATCGTCGATGCTATAAAATGAACTACAATAAACCGGCATTTTACTGTTTCAAACGCGTGGTATAAAATATTGAATTTTTCTCAAAAATCGATCAAACCGAATACAGATTTCAAGATGATTCATATATTCACTAACGTACAACTGTCGCAATAATGTTCTCCAAAAATTTCCAAAAGCCTTTAACTAAAAAACAAACCCTCGGTGCATTCGGATGTTACCACGATTCGTTCGCAGACTAAGAAGCGAAGATAACTCAAATCAAACAAATGTTATTCCACCTTGGATACCCAGATATCGCGTTTTCTTAATCTCGGTATAAATAAGCTTGAATCAATGAAACAATTACTTGTAACTGCTTGACCGAAGAAAGTATAAATTATTTAAAAAACAGAAGTAATACTCTTCGGACATCGTGTACTCGATTGAAGTGAGCTTTTTTTTTTTTTTCTTGTAGTATAATACTGCAGAGTCGGTAAAAGAACTTCATCGAGGTTCGATATTTTCTTAAGTATTGTCAAAATTCGTACACAACAGAAAACAAGCACCGACATTATTACGTCTCTAATTTTTATTTATATATATATAATTTCTTTCTAAATGCGTGGATGAAACTTAAATTCGATCGAACGATACAACGGATGATTGTTATTATTTTTTTTTCTTTTTATTCTTTTTATCTTCGCACAACGCGTGCGGTGCGATCGAGTGTACAATATACAGAAAAGATAAATCACTGTCACATAGCACGTGCTCACTGCAGGGTGTACACTAACCAGGGTTGATCGCATGGTGACGGTTCCTGGCAAACGGCAAACCTTGCCGTTTTTCTTGTCTTTCACTCTTCTGACGAATTCCCGGTGCAGACCGACGCTTATATAGCGTTTGTTTCCGCCGACCGCGAGGGTCGTCGTTCAAGGAGGAGTTGGATTCCCTCACCAACGCGACTCAAATCGACGCGAGGAGGAAGGTACGCGCGTACATCTCTCCCCGCGGGCCTTGCGAGGAACCGACGACGGGGCCTTCGGGCCCTGAGGCTGGGCCGGACTGGATCGCGGGTTGCGCAATCGCGGGAGTTTATTAAGGATCAACAGACTCGCCATTGAAATCAAGTTATTGGAGAATAGTAACCCTTCGCGGCTCCACTCGCTTCCCAATTCCATGTAATACAATGGAAATTCTATTCGGATAATGCTTGCTTTAACTAAAAAAGTAGAGTAAACAGAACAAACTGATTCTGCGTTGCAATTACCAAAATGGTTAAGCTTACCTCGTTTTTCGTAATTCCAACAATATTCAAACAGTTTTTTTTTAACGACACCTGTTTTACTGAATTTTTCCAGTTACTATGACGAATGAAATTTTTTTCAATGTGTGTAATCCCGTTCAGACTTGGCTCCCAAAAGTTATTTTTTCCACTCCTCAGATCTCAATAGATCAGTTGAAATTTCTTTTGTTCAATAGTTGTCGCCACGATGAATGAAATAAATTTTTGTACGTACGGTACAACAGGTGTTCTACAATAATTACATTTGCGCGTTCGAAATGTAGTATAAAATGAGATTTCTTGAAGTATTTTAGAGAATTTTTAGAAATCTTGTCGTTTTAATCATTAGGTTTAATCACTTTGAACGTTCGAATTAGAAAATCTGTTATACGGTTAAAATGGTTATACGGATCACGTTGGCTGGTTACCACAGCTTTTAATCGTGCAATAACGTCTGCGTAACTTGACAGATACGCGAGTTGACTTAAATTTTTTTTCTCAACCGTACAGCTTCGCCTTACGAAAAAATTTTGACGCTGTATTACCAATTCTTGTTTGTAACCTAGACTCGCCGTGTAATTTCCTCATACGGAATTTTATTCGCAGGCGATATACATGCCTGGACATTTGCGGTCTTTGCACGCGGCGTCGCACGATTCTGCAACTAGTAGATTATACGCGTAGAATGTAAGACTTGAACATCGGCGCGTAGAAAGCAACGATTACTTTGGATTTCTATCATTTCTTTTCATATCTTCTTTGGTGTTACGCTTGTCATGTGCGTGCCTTGAAACCCGCTTCACAAGGAAAAAAAGTTCAGTTCCCTGGTGAGAATGATTTTTATGACAAACCAGGAGAAGGGTGAACCGTAAAAACTTAAAAACAGATCTAACTTTACAACAACCAGGTAATGCAGAGTTGATAACTATAATCGCACGAAATAGTTACGTCCAAGAGATTTTCATGTAATTCCAGCAATATTTAAACCGTTTCTGCATCGTTGCCTATGCCTTACCTGTTCAGTTTGAAAAAATGAAAAGTTGGATCTGCAATCCGTTATCAAATTGACGGCTGCATAGTTAGTTGAAACAATACGAAAGGATTTGATCGATAGGGAAAAGGTCAGTTGTTTTACACTCGTCCATGTTACGTGAGTCCGCATTTCTTTACGGGAAACGGTCGGTAAATTTCTTATCTCGTATGTTTTTGTACTTCGTCCCAATTAACGCTCGCGTACTGTAACGTTACACGAACGGGATGTTGCGTAATGCTTTCTTTTCTCTTCTCGTCGTACGGAGAAAAGTCGAGATCACCTGTAACGGCAGCAGTTTGTGCGAGTAATAAGGTTGAGAGAAACGTATCGCGTGCACCGGCATTAGCGTACATGTACGTATTTATTATTGAAACGTTCGATTAACCGAAGGGACCGTGGGCTATATTTTTCGGCTGAAAGTTGCCGCAGCGCGCAACGCGTATATACACGAATCACGCGATTTCACAAATCACATTTCTATCAATATTGTACACCAATATATTATACATATTACGCGTCCGCCGGTTTTCAACGACGTTTAATCGTTTAAACGCCGTTTTAAGTATCAGAAACCAGCGCGGTGTTTACATTCCATAAAAAGGTAGTAAGGAAAAATTATTCTTTTCGTTGTCCTACTTATATTATATACCATATACCGACAGTACGATGTTTATTGGAATGGAATTTTTCAAGCTTTCAAATATGTGTTATGTAAATCATTGAGAAACAAGAATGTTGAGAGGAAAAAACAAATTAATTTAACATTCTCTTTAAAAGATAAACCGTTCAGGAATTCAGAATATGAATATATAATATTTGCCCAACGGTGAAAGATGCACAATTTTTAGCGGTTGCATTTAATTTTAATGAAATCGATCGAAAGATATTTTGCCAATTTTAATAACTTGATAAAATAATTTATGTTTTCGAGTATACGAAGCTTTTTCTTTTACATTTTGAATAAATAACGTCAAATAAGGATAAAGAATTATATTGTCAAGCAATGTAAACTAAAAGAAATGATTAAATCTCTGGAACGATTAATTGATTTCCTGCGGTAGATCTGTGATAATAAAACAATTTCTTTACTACAATTTTTACTTTCGTTACAATAATTGCAATAAAATATAGCATACCAAGTGACCATAATCGATAAAGGATAGTAACGCAAAACAATATTTTTTGGTTACTACAATTCATTTCCTATTTCTTCATCATTGTTTATATTCATTTTGAACCAAATTACTCGGTTATGGTGAAAAATAAAAATACTTAAGGACTTTAAAGTAACCAAGAATAAAAATTTCTCTTACCATTAGTCTAAAGTTTAGTTATTACTAAACTCGATTCTAGTCGCAAATGAAACGACGATTCATTCGAGTTTGTAAATCGTCTTTGAGCGCTCCGATCCATTGGACAAAATGATAATGACTTGCCTAGAAAAGCCACGGAGTTTCGAAGAAAGTAACAACCGCCTAATAACAGAAAAATATTTGCAGAGTGAGTAACGATTCTCCGACGCTTGTAATAAATACCGCCTCGGGAACTTATGTAATCCAAAATTCAGTGCCTACGTGACCTCTTGCCATTGGAAGTATATTTTATAATTAAAATTACGAAATTTCAATAACGGAAAAATACGGAAGACAATCGGGTCTGGGTTAATTTTTCTTGTAAAATTACAGGCCTGAGACAAAACTGTTTTCTACGATCACCTATCGGAACTCGATTAACGAGCGTCTCCTGTAAATCGATTCAGCAATTTCGGCAACCTCTCGACGTCCTTTCTAAATTTTTGCAGTGCCTCGAAGCGATCTAGCATCCTAATCTCTGCTTAATCGTCGCCTTTATTTGTGAAGAAATTTCATGGGAATAGTACTACATGCTGCATGTAGTGATAAAAAGAATTATTGACGATGCTAATAACGAACGCGACGAAAAACGGTTCAAATTTTTTCGTCGCATCATTTCTCGCAATTATCACATCGAATGAAATAATTTGAATATTTTTTTTATTCAGTGAATTTTTACTAACATATTTACTAAATATTATTGATATTATTGTATATTCAATTGTTATTGTTTTTAAAATTAGAATAATTATAGTACGATCGGGAAAGAAGATTAGTTATTAGTTATTAGTATACAATAATCGGGTTATGTTTCTTCTTTCTCGTTAAGAATTGTACAATTCCAAAACTTTTGTATATATATCTGAATTTTAGTAGGTTTTTTTCACCTAATTGCTTAATTAACTTTGTTTCGGTTGAGAAAAAAAACAAAAAAAAGAAAGAAAAGTGAACTGCAGTTACATCGGTTGAAATTTTTGCATTGCAATTAACAATCTTCTCTCCGATAGTTTTAACTTTATTTTAAACAAAACAATGAAAATTTTTACTCTTCCAAAGGGTTTTTACAAATCGGGCATTGTTAAATTTCTGTACCTGTCCACGAATTTTTATTGATAAACGAGTATCAAATACATGTTATCCAATAATTAGGACTCACGTTTTATTCGACTGGAAATGACAAACTTGAAACAAGTATTGGTAATTTAAAGGAGTCTATCTCTCAGAATCAGTAGAGCTTTCATACACGCCCGAAATCAGAAATGAAGAGGCAAAAAACAAAAACGAAAACGACATGACAGATCGTAAATCTTGAGCCGTTACGTAATCTGGAGCTGATCTTACGAAGAGTTACGTTGAAGACGACTTTCGGATGTGCAATTGTACGTTCTTTCTGTGCAAGTGTTTTAACCCATCCTTTGATTACATTGGCCCGCAGGCCACGGAACATTACGAATTCGGATACATTGCCAATTAACGTATCACGTTATGTCCAGCAAAATACATTACGCAACGAAATCGAAGTGATTTAGGATTGCTTGAATTGACTTGACGCGGAGCCAAAGAGAAAACTATCAATCTCGTTGAATGCAGATTTGTGTTCAACGAAGAAATTAAAATCGTGAAGTTGCAATGTTTGAAAAACAATAACGATCAAAAGATGCGGCAACATACGTGCATGTGCGTTACAGATCGCCGTAAAGTAATACGATATTTTACAACCAGGGAGAACCTCCAGCAGTGAAAGTAGTTAATCAACCTCTTATAATATGATGCTCATAACTTGTAACAAACGGAAAAATTTCCGAGGTAAAAATGACTACAGAACGCGGATCGGGGCGTATAACAGATCAAACGCCCCTCCGCACCTAGACAATTCTAAATTGTAGTGAGAAAAATTCCATTTCTTATGTAATTACTGAAAAATTCTTAATTTGATTGAATTGGCAAAAAAAAAAAAATAAAAAAAAATGGTATACGTAACTATTTAGTCTAATTATAGTTTTCTTCTTCGCGCTACATTTTACGATTACTGCAATATTCAATCTGTTTGTTCGGTTGATTACATTTTTTTCTTTGAATAAGGCCTTAACATTAATTTATCGTTGCACAAGCATTAAATTTTCACAACAGTTGCAAGAAAATATAGCAACAGTGATCGTAATGAGAAATAATAGTAACGGATAATAGACTTTCTCGTAACAGCTAGAAAACTAATTTTCCATTTTCCACCTAGAACTATATTTTTCGATTGTGGTAAAAAAATAAAAATAGTCAAGGACCGAACGGTAACCGGAACTAAAAATTTCTCTCAGTGTATTTCAGTCGTTACATGAATATCTAATGCAAGTAACGGTGGTAAAAAAAATTACTAAACGGAATAGATGTTACAGTTACAGTTGCAAAATTCACCTTGTTCTCCTAATTCTACTTTTACGTTTACGGTAAGATATGAAAACATTTAACAACCGTACGGTAACCGTGACTAGAAATCTGTCTCGGTGCCACAATAATTTGAATGAAACGTGCGAGGGGCGCGGCTGATTAGGCAATACGGTGCCGAAAACTGAGCTAGTATTCGCTCGTTTTGGGTCAATTATGCGAATACGAAAGTAGGGGAAAACTTGGCGCAAGCTGTGAGGGTTCAGTTTTTGCGTATGAAATCAATTTACTGCAAAGAGAAAAAAGGAGGTCTTTTAAAATCGAATACGGCCCGGATAGAGTAACGCAGTTTTCGCGACCATACGTCAGAGTGTCACATTTTACTTTTCCCGTTGCATACTCATTCCCACACACTCGATCCACGTGATAATATTCCTATAATGTTGCGGTATACTTGTAAGAAAAATTGCGCAACGCACCGGCATATTTTGCCCGCAGGAATCAAGGAATTCAACGTATTAGCACTTCCTGGTTCGGTAGGAAGTGATACATTACGAAATGAAAATAATAATAAAACAGGTACCCGTATGAGGGATCAAGTTCTGCAGCCATATACGCAATATGCGATTATTCAGTTATGTCCGACCAGTCAATAAGTGCTTTCTATTCATATTTCTCGACGATTTCAATTTTCGTATTATTTTTTTTTTTTTTATCCTTTACATTCTTTCAAGACGCCATGTCGGTAATCAAGATGCTTTATACAGATCTTTCATGTTACTTTAACGGGCGTATACAGTGTAATAATGTGAATCTGTAAGCATGTATAAAAATTGTTTGGTATCACCTGAGACCCGGAGAAATTTTGGTATAAAAAAAATAGCGCCTCGCTTGTAGAGATGTGTTATGAAATACTTTAATTGCAATTTCTCTGCGAAACGAAAATAGATTTTTATAGTAATAAATTTACGATTTCGAATCTTCTGTGACCAGAATTCAAAACTGTCAATCAATTTGTGTACTTGGCAATTGTTATTGAACGAAACTTAGCATTGAATCGCTATTTGTAGATTAGCGTTACTGGAATGTACAGTTTTGGAATAAAATGCAAATTAGGATCGTAAATAGTATTTAATTGTGGTTGAGTTACAATTTTTCCAAGTATATTTAATAACATTGTTCAGATCAGTTACATCTTTCATTGAAATAAATTAATATCTTTTATTGATCAAGTTACGATTTTTTCGTGGAATCAATCGATACATCAAATCCAAAGTTTCTCGTATGCGGCTATCTACGGAAATATATAAAAAGTATACGAACGTATCTGATTTTTAAATCTATGGAATAAGTATTCACACTACCAAGTACATTACAAACTTATATGCGCAGTCATGCATTTTATACTCTATGTTCTCCGAACTAGGAAATAAAAAAGTAATTACTATTTTATTTCACATCAATTAAAAATCACAGTAATGTAATTTGTATTGCATTTTATCCTCGTTACAAAATTTACATATATTTTTTTATTTTATTACGTGCTAATTAGAAAACACAAATTTAATTTGTACCCATTTTATTTCACCTCAATTACGAAATCTAAGCATAATTTTTTCGGTCTAATTACAGAATTCAAGTATAATTGATATTTTACTACGTCCTAGTCTTAAAATACGAATATCATATGAATTTTTTTTCGTTCTAATCATAAGATACAACGTTGTTTGGCATTTTATTTTATCCGATTAAAAATAAAAACGTGCTTTACACTTTAACGTCGCACTAATAACCACCAGTTTGACCGTAGATCTGCACCACTCTTAAACAGTTGACCCGAAACGATGGTTAATCTTTCCTGTTTTCTATAGGTTATTAAAACAATAGTTGCACTGCGGCATAGAATCACAAGACATTTTGTCACCTTTCATCAACCTTGAACATAATTAAGAGGTTAGTCACGCATCAGACTTGCATATGATTTGGAGACAATTCACCCGCGCGATGCGAACTAACACGCGATGAAAACCGATGTAGTCGGTTAGCTAATCTCTACGACATATCACCGCGAGTGCGAGTGGAAATCGAAACACGCCGCAATGAGTCGTTACGCCACTGCAGGTACGTATATTATACATACGTTTGGTTCTACCGGATTATCCAAACGCCCGCGTGTCTCGACTGATAGATACAGATACGTACGTACAGTAAAATACACGAATGCCTTAACCTTCCGGCTGACTTGTTTTCGGTTCGAAAGAAAATGCGAGATCAATTTTATACGAATTATGAGAGTGAGAAAGCGGAACGCATTGTCGCATAATTCGTATAGAATCCAAGTTGCATTTTCTTTCGAACCGACAACAAGTTAAGGCATTTATGCATTTTACAGTACACACGGCCCCAGTGATTCTGAAACGGCTAATTTTATCGACAAGTCGGTTACGTTGGCAATGCCGAATCAGCCCGCAGCGCCATCGACGGTTTATCGCGAAACAGGCTCAAGCTTCGCAAACACCGATGACGTAACCCATTTGAGTTTTCTATTGTTGGATCACGTAAGGTTATGTTGTGGTTGTGAAGATTGAGCTCGTTTCGCGGCCGGCCGGCGGTGGCGCTGCAGTCCGATTCAGCATTGCCAACGTAAGCGGCTTGTCGAAAAAGTTAACCGTTTCAGAATCACCGGGGCCGTGTGTACATTGAATGCTTTCCGTAATGAACGCGAGAAAACGAAATTTCAACGTAATTAATAATTAATTCAGTAGCACCTCGAGTGTCCGAACCCTCGATTATTCGAACCATTACTTGATTTGTCTGAACTTTGGCTCGAAAAATACATTGTTGTGCGTGAAATGTACATTGTTACTCGCTGCGGTTTTTGCGAAAACTGCACGTCTCGAGTAAGCCCAAACGCGTTACTCGTCTTCATAATATGATAAAATAAGCGTTCGATGTTTGAAAGAAATTCAACATATATTTTGATGTTTAATATAGACTGTTTGCGGATTCAAATTTGTGTTGCATATGATACTGCACAATGAGACTCATCCTAGATATTTTGTCTCGGTTTGATGATTATTTTGCGTCTACGTTTTTTTTTTTTTTTTTTTTTCCGAATCGCAATTTCGTAACGCGACAAATGCAGCTGTTACGCGAACTTCGATCACTTCATATTACAGGCGAGGAGATGAAGTAGAAGAGGAAGATGCGCTGGTACTTGACTATTTAAATATGATTACGCGATGGTTGAACATGCGAAAGTTCAGAAGTGACGTAGAAAGCGGCAATATCAAGTGGCATACCTGTCACACGGATACGACGGTGTAGCCAAGGTACGATATCAAAACGAATAATTCAGGTACGTGTAAGATTCGTGCGTACTTGGACGTTTAATACCACGGGCGGCTGAAGCAAAGCTTTAAATTTCTCTCGAAACAAATTAAGATATACGTTCAGACGTGTTAACAGCTGCGCCAATTACATACGAGAAATACCGTCCGAACTGAAATTCGAAACGGTCATCAGGCGATGCCGAAACGGAATCGTGCGTGAATACCCAAATAACGTTTTTACTTTTCGGCTGCTTTCCTCGCTCTGTTCAGCACCCGGCGTTTTCATTCAGAGTCGGTAGCGTGCATTTTCACTAAAAAGCAATTAGCATCGCGCGAGGAAGATATGACTCTCTTCACTTTCATACCAATTAGCTGAAGGATGCTACAGCGCACGCGACGTTGAAATTCGTCGTCAAATAAGCTGCGCAGGCTGCGCATCGTAAGCGGGCTTATTCTTCTTCATTTTCAGCTCACGCTTGTAACGTTCACCGCGAATATCCCACTTCACTGCCGCACACCCAAATATCTCGCATTCTCACATCCGTGAGCTTTTTACAACCTGTTCCCAAATGTTGTTAAAAATTTATCGCAACATCGGAATTACGACCAAGCACTTCGACTCGTCGTGTATGTCGTATGTCTTTGCCGAGTGGGAGCTTTTATAATAAAACGCTCACTCCGTGATTCTGAATGAACCGCGCTCACGCTCAAGTGGAAAAAACTTGCGGACAGTGGCTGCCGGAAGTTCCGGAGATCCCGACGGAGAAACTTGAAAAAGAATCGTCAAATCTCACAGAAATCTAACCTTTGTTCGTTCTGACGAGTTCCTGACCATTCATTAACCTTTCTTCGTCATTTGTATACAACAATACATTTAATTACTATTCTGTATACCACGGAATTCGCTATGAAATGTCACGTAATTCCTGTAAAGTTGTACGATCAATTGGCCAAAAATCCATGTACATAAGTCCATGATGCAAATAGAGGATTTGCAGTGATTGATACAGGACTTTTACTCATAACGAAATACGATTGGTATGAGAATTTGCAAGGTATTTTCTAATTTCACTAATCCACTCTCAAAACTTGTAGACGTTATACTCGTTGACAGCCTTACGTTCGTGTAATTGTAATTATTTGTTGCGAAAAATCTGTTTATAATGATTCGAAGCAATGATAGCACAATTTGAGCTTACAAATAAGCGGTTTCTTTTCCAACGATCAGGTATCGCCACGTAATATGAGCTTCCGTAAGGTTTATCACTCTTCGACTTATCCAATCTCAAAACTCATAACGTATCAGCCGACAACAAGGGATCTGAGCATTTGTGAATTATTTTCCAATTTCAGTAAACCCATTTGGAAATTTATAGACGTTCCAAAATTCGTCTGCATTGCAACAAATGTGTAGAATATCTCTATGCATATGTCTAAAAGTTCACTTGAAGTAACTTAAAAACATCCCATAAAAAATGATTGACTTTGCTTCGTTCAAAGGTGCCGACGCCTGTACAGCCGCCTATCGCGTGAGTGTAACAACGGAATTCGACAAAAGTTCAAAGCCGTTCTACCTTGCATATTTATTATTTTCGTAACCTTGAGACTTACCACCTTCACCCACTGATCATCCCTCAAATTTCAAAAGCAAACGAACGTCGGTGCAGCGGTTTCCAAGTCTTTAAAACGATGTTCTTTTTCTGAAATGTGAGCTACTGCGATTTAACGATGTATTTACCGGACCATCCGAATCAAAATTTTAGAAAAAGGGAAAAAACCTTCACCAGCATTGTTACTAGAGAAATAGAAACACATCGTGTTTTCGACGTGCAGGAAAGGATGCATACATAAAAACGACGTTAGGCCCGTTTAAAGAACTTTGCTGCAAGCTTCGCGTACATGACTCCCTAGGAATTAATATAGCGTTGAAACTTTCTCTCGTGCATCTATAAACAGATTTGTTTTTTTTGTTTTTTTTTGTTTTTTCTTTTTTTATCGCCGCACACAGCGAATTGTCCAGACTTCCTCAACCTCGAGTTACAATTTATAACCTCGTCCATTTCTTCGTGCCTGCCGTATCAACGGATTTTTAATTGCACGGATAATTACGTGTGAAAATCGTGCATCAAATTTCGGCGCGAAAACCGGAATGCACGGGACTCCCTGGACTGCAATACCGTTTACATCTCGATTGATTTCAAGCTTGGTAAGTTATCCCGTTAAATGTTAGCTGTTTTACGTCTGACCAATGAATATTTATTCGTAAGAAATTTCCATCGCCAGATACCGCGATAATATATGAAACACTGCAACCGGTGTTAATTTAATTAATTAGTGGTTCGTCGACCTCGCATGCTCCAGGCACAATTTAACGTTGGCATCTACGCGCGCGAAATGATACGAACGTTTCAGCAATTTTCTTAATTACAAGCTTCTGCTACGCTCGCTATTTTTTTTTTTCCTTTTTTTTTTTTTTATCTTCATCTTCCGTAAAAACTTTTCCAACTTTCATAAATACGAGAAGAGTTATTGATATCTCATCTAATTAAACGTTCGCCGTATACTCATTATCGCGTTAAAAATTAGCGTTTACGCTCGCAATCGATTCCAGCATACAGATATTGAGATATAGCTTGTAAACTTGTTTCCGGACCGATGTCTCGATTATACCTTTTATCCCCACTCGTTGAGGAAGATCGAACACATCTCTTGCATAACGGGTAAACAACGTTTATCGAATATCACGAGTCATACCGAGTTTCCCCTCGTACTCGTCGATGGTATTTCGTTGATTCGTCTGCCCCGTACTGATTCGCAAATCGAAAGTCTAGCGAAGGTGAAATTTTTATTCTAATTTTTATTTACCGAGAAATCATTTTACGGCATTACAACTTTACACCGATAAACTGCAGCGTTGCCCGACGGTCGATAAATTTCGTATTTATTGCGACCCGGAGCGGCGAACGATACGCACGTTCATGTTTCGTCGACGAACCGATGTCGAGGTCAAAGGACGACTCGGTGCCGTTTCAAAAGTTTCACCGACGCGTCGGGAATTATCCAAGATCATGTAACCCATACGTCCGCATCGGAGAGTTACGTAAAATGCGTTATATAATCCTGAGTAATTCAATTCTAAACGGTCATCAAAGGTGTCATTTATCCATTTCACGGTACAATTGCAGCCGGCGATTCGTCCGGCTTTAGAAATGTCAAAATTAAGCCTGGATGATCTCAGTACGGAAGTTTATTATAGAATTTTTAACGGGGCGATAACGGGTAAAATGTCACAATCATTCCATAGCGATGAGAATCGAGTCTTCAATAAATTCTGCACGTGTCACTATAAATAATGTTTTAACTGGTATTCTATATTCTGTATTCTACTAACATGTTACTGGCTAGTTTGATTACCTGATATTTCGAGAATGACGTTCAAATGTTTGTTACGCTTTATACTTTTTTTTTATCATTCGTCTTCCACCGTTAACTGTATATTTTACAGTCAATACTTTAAAGCATTTGGATAAATTGATTTTTCGCAACTATTCGGAATTACGGTGAAAATCGAAAGCCGTTAGGTTAGGGTAATAAGGGATTCGCCGATACTTTAACGCTGGAAATTTCCATCGTAGAATAGAATTGTCAGCCGCTGCAAACCTCGGATAGTCGAAAAACATGACCAGAACATCGTAGCAAGAATTACCGAAAAGATGAAAGCAATTTTCCTTTTTCAGCTGTATCTTTTGAACAGCTGTAGGGGAATCTAATAGAAAGTACTTTTGCACGCATCCAGTGAGCTGTGTAGTACAAATATAAGTATTTGCGTAATGCGAATGCAAAAATAGAATTACACAAAAATAGCTAACTACCGATCCACGATGAACAAACAAGGTTTTATAATTGACTAACCTTATAAACGCTTAATTAAGATATGCGATTTCTCACCTTCGCTCAACAATGTGTCGATAACTTTCGCTTTCTACGGAAGTGAACTGACATTTTAGATTCGACGTTGCAAAAATTTTCGTCGATTCGTCAACCTCAAGTCATGTTACGTCACTCATATTTTTTTATTCCCGCGATTCAAACCATGAATATATTCGCATTACATTTTGACGAAATTATATACTTGACATCATTCCGATGAAATTTTCAGATTCCAGACGGAGTGTTTTAACCTGATAAAAAAAGACAATACTATTTTTCTCGTCGTGTTTAAGCTCCTGGTATACTTTATTGCACTTACCGATAAAAGTGCCCTGAAAATTCGTATCAGATACATTATTAATACGTACAATAAAACTGACAATTCATGATACTAGCCAAATATCTTCAAACTTTGTTACAGCACAGCTAGCGTAAAACATTGAACTGCAATTCGTTGACTTATAATAATTCCGCTGTTGTTCAAACCGATGTTTTCTCTATTCTGTCTGCAGGAAATTAGCAACGTGATACGTTATCAAAAGCTTGTTCGAAAAGAAATATTTTTCCAAACGTGAAATGTTTCTAATTGTAAGACCAGAAGCAGGAAAAATTGTTATCTTTATGGTCAATATTTAAATCACGTCCATACGTAACGTGACTCATTGACAGTTGACAGATAATTGGATTTCTGTTTAGCTGATAATGTACGTATCGAATTTTGCGGTACGATTTTCCTGCCATTGCACAATTAATCTCCGAACAAGTATCTTATCTAACAAATATACGATGAGCTTATAAGACTTGCGACCTAATCTTTGGCGTGCAAAAGCTTTTTAGAGCAACTAGTTGTATAACTTAGTTGTCAATGAGCTGCAGTCACAGAAGTATACCGCGATGATTCTTCCGACAATTACTGTAATCACCCTCACATTACTCGCCACAGGAGCGAATGGTAAGCGAATTTTCAACAAAATGGCAACCTCGAGAATTATAATTATTTCTCAATGGTCTGCTTCTTGGACTGTTTCAAATTTGGGAAACTTACATTTCTTTTCCTCGAACAAGGTCCGGACGTTGATTTTTGACGAAATTAAAATCCTTTCGAAGTATAGGATGTTTAGCTCAGGTCTAAGAGGTACCTCAGTTCGTATGATTATCTTTCTCGATAAATAACGAGTAAAGAAATATACTTGTTCCGATTTCTTGAAGGAATTTAAAAAAATAATCGCTGGTTTTCATTCATGCAAATAATGTCATACCTGTTTTCCTAGTCTATTCTCAAGAAAAGATACAAAAAAATCTTATTTTGTTAATATCAGATGTCTGGTTGTTCGATCCTAAAAAAAAAAATATCATTTTTTTTTTTTTTTAAGATAATTTAATTATCCGCAGTATCAAATCTACATACCCGATAATTTTGCAACTTTTCCAGAGAATCTTGAATGAGTGTTATTTTTTTTTTTTTTACATTCTGTTTGAGTGGAAAAAATCAAATTCCGTGAAGCACGTCTTGGACAATAGAGCTGAAAAATCTTATACTTCGGGAGGATTTGTTGCACGGAAAAAACTGATGTTCAAAAAACAAGTATGACCCTAATTCGAAACAATTTAATGCTTGTGTGATGTGTAAAATGTAAATCCAGAACAAATTTCGCTAGCGTTGAATTAGGATAATAGGACTTATACCTGTAAAGAACATTATGCTCTGTTTCTTCATTTATAACGTATGCGGAAGTTCAGACGCGGAAATGTTTATCGAGAATTCTTAACAGTTAGTTTCGCTAAGCAATTGCCCAATTATTCTCTCACAATCAGATTTGGTGTACGCCATTTCATACGTCTCGACTAAATAATTGAAAGTACGTAACATACTTTTGATGATGAAATGAATATAAATAATGAAAAAAATGCACGAAGTCTGGAGAGAATCTGCCGCAAGTACGCTGATTTAAGAACTAGTTTCAATTTAAAAACTAACCTGACTCAATTACACCATTCTGTTTCGCTGATTAGGAAATTACATTAATTAATAGTCAGATCTTGATGGTACGATGGAGTTTAAATTTGACATAATTTCTGAAAATTTTTAGTTCAGTTGAGCGTGCAAATGTTCATCTTTACATTTGGTGTGGATCAGTCGTGTACGATAAGAAACTCCATGTCAGTCAACTATTGATATTTTTAGCCTTTGGGTGAGGGACAACTTGATTATCATCTTGTCCACAAATGATACCTCTTATCGATTAGAAAAATAATAAAATAGCTGGAATTCGCATTTATAACAGGCCTCAATTCCCAGTGATCTAAGCTCAATGTATAATAATCATCTAATATACTGACAAGCGTGAAGCAGACTATCAACAGCAGAAATGATTATCGGCGTTATCAGTCTGACGTTGGCGATGCAGACCCTGTAATTTTTACTGTCGAAAAACTTGTATCGGCTGTATCAAAACATGTAAACTTGTATTTCCACATCCACCAACATCAGCTCGATTGGACCTCGTTGTTATTTTAAAGTACTTGTATAGTACATAATAGAATGAAACGAGTAGCGAATTAGCAGAGAATCGGATCAAGCCGCCTGTCAAATGAACTCAAAGCATTAAGCCATATAATATTTTATCATAATGTCAACTGATCGGTGTAACAAAGTAAATTTAATCACAGGTCTTCCGAATTGAGATCCCGCATACCAAGCTGTTAAAGAACGTATAATAAATCAATTATCTTATCTTCTCTCAACCGAATCGAAACCACTGCATGTGAGAGTTTTGCACATTATTGTTAACAACAAATCGCATCGGTTTTAACTGGAAAACATTTCTCTGGATGAGAAAAATTTGTGAAAAATGATAGTTTTCAAAACTCCGGTTTATCAATTTTTTTCAGGTGAATGAATAAAGTTTTTAAGAAACGTTTGATGCAGAAACTTTCTTCGCAACGCGCCAAAGCTTGACAAATGATTCGAGAATCATTTGGGTGTGATCGATAAACATATTGAAAAAAAGTAGCCGTCTCCCCGACCAGCCACTAAAAGAATAACAAGTTTCAGAGTTTTTTCCATCGACAGGAAGACAAGGATTTGGATCTGGGGAGCAGGAATGGGGCTACGTAACCGTGCGTCCTTACGCCCACATGTTCTGGTGGCTTTACTACACCACGGCAAACGTAACGAATTTCACAGAGAAGCCGCTCGTTATATGGCTCCAAGGAGGCCCCGGGGCTTCGTCAACGGGGTACGGGAACTTTGAAGAATTGGGACCACTCGACCTTGATCTAAATGAGAGAAACTACACGTGGGTACGTATATTTAACACTGCCGTAGTCCTCTGTTGCCAACAATTCTTCAAAACTTACCGAAACTTTATCCCATTTGCTCTGAAAAGTGATAATTTCTAGAATGTTTTTCGAGTTTTTCATTAGATTTGAAGCGGTAAAATTGAAGTGTTCTTTCTCGAAATTCAGAGAAAGCGGTTTTCCCCACCGCATAATGATGTGTTTTATAATAAATAAGTGCGGATCCCCTGAGGTTGACATTCTTTGAAATCTCACGTAAGCCACTGACGAAATCTCATGAAATAACTTGAAATCCCCTGAGATATTGTGAAATTCTGTAAATTCAGCTGGTATCATTAAAATCACATAAAATCCCTGCAATCCTTGAAATTCTGTAAAGTCACCTGAAATCGTGGAAATCTTTCAGATTACCCGAAATCTTAAGAAATCCCGTATCTTGTGAGGTCCCTGGACCCCCCGTGAAATCATTTGAAATCATTTGAAATCCAATGAAATCTTTTGAAATCCTCCAAAATAATCTGATATAATGTGAAGTATTGGAAATCTTTGAAATCTTAAAAATCATGTGAATCTTTGGAAAATCTTGTTACATCTACCTAGGTGAACGACTACAACGTACTTTTCATCGACAATCCCGTTGGCTCGGGATTCAGCTACGCGGAGAAATACTCGGGATACCCAAAAACGAACGCTGCAATAGCCAGCGATCTCCTCGCCTGCATCAAAGGTTTTCTCACAGAATTGCCCGTTTTTGCCACGGTCCCAACTTACATCACCGCTGAATCTTACGGGGGTAAAATGGCCGCCGAGTTTGCCTACGTTTGGTACAAGGTATCACGGAATATAAAATGATTTTTAAATACCAAAAAGTAATGTCGAAGATTGTCGAAGTACACAGATATTTTCTTGGTCTCACCTGTCGATGATACGCCACGCACGAAACTCGCGGTGAACCGTCTCACATGTTCAATATTTTTACGTCAACGCGTTAATGTGGTTACTGGTGTAAAAGAAAACGTGCCCATGTTAATTCAATTTCAGGCGCAAACTGATGGGATAATTGAAAGTTCGTTGAAAGGTGTGGCGATGGGTGATTCGTGGTTGTCGCCGATGGATTCTGTCAACACTTGGGCCCCTTATCTTCTAGCCACGGTGAGAAACTAATCGAAAAGTTGCAGTGAACTTAGTTTTCAATCAATTTCTTTCCGATCATTTTAAGCAATCTTTTCAAAGTATTGCCAGAATTTCTAGAAACACGCGATTCTACTAGCATCTTGGAGTTTTTATATGGTTCTTAAGAGATTTCACGTGTCAACAGAGAAAGATTTTCTAGCTATGGTTACTGTATGGTCCTTAAGGGGTTGCCCTGGTCAATTTCAACGTTTGGCCTATACGTCTCCAGTGTTGACGTCCACGTATTTCAAAATTCCGAACAAAAACACTCCGACGCACTTTCATTTGACACAGAATTAACGAAGTGGCATGAATTCCACGAATTTACTATTTCGATTTTGTATAAGCTGTGCCATTTCTTTATTGTTTGTGAAAAATGTGTTCTTTATTGGATTTTTCGTCAGCATAAGCGGTTTAATTGTTTTGTTCGACTAATCGACGATCTATCCACCAGTCACTGCACTTAGATTACAGTGCTGCAGATAGTGTCGATTTTGAAGTATAACACGATGACGCTTCCATGCACCAGGGGATGGTCGACACGATCGGATACGAGAAAATCAAAGCGGCCGCACAGGCAACCCAAGACGCAGTCGACGAAGGCAGATGGTCAGATGCGACGTCCGAATGGGCGACAACCGAATACGTGATCATCAACGTGGCGAACAACATCGATTTCTACAATATTCTCTACAAAGTAGCGCCATCGTCCAGTTCCTCGGCCAGAGAATGTTGGTACCAGTAAATCAGGTTGAAACAATACAGCAAACTTACAAGGAAAGCACCCGAAGAGTGTACTTCACCCATTTTGTAGTGCATAAAGAATCATTAGACACGTAATCACTTTGACGTGCTAATGAAACCGATTGAAGGTTAAAAAACGCACCATCTTTCAAGCATATTCGAGGTACTTTTCTTGTTGGTGTTTCAAAGTTTCCAACAAGCTAACGAGATACCCGATTTTCACAATTCACCCTCACAGTTGCCGCCAGTAAAGCTCTGCTTCGGGACGAACGCGACGACCAGCTTGACGAGTTGATGAACAGCGTCGTTAAGGAGGCCCTTGGGCTAAATGTTACTTGGGGCGCACAAAGCGGCACAATATTTGCCGCCCTTTATGCCGATTTCATGAAACCGGCAACTGACCAAGGTACGCAATATGCTATAGTCCAGGTAGCACGCTTGTCCAAATTACGAATGTTATTCGACCAATTATTCATACCAGCCAATGCCGACGGGTAAAGGATTTTCTTGAACATTGGTAGAAAAATAGCAAGACGGTAATGACTCTATAAATAAGCCTGAGGTAGAAGCTGTGTCAACTACATTTATGTTCACATAAATGTCCTCAAAAATGTCGTGGTCAAAACAGAGTCGAAATACAAACTATAGATATTATCACATAGGAGTTACTGTATTAATCATACTACAATCGACATAATCTGGTATAATTAACGAAATTTTAAGGTATCGCTTGCCTATTTTTCTGACGACGGCAAATCACGGTCAAAATATATACACTGTTAACTCTAACAGTCAACCATATTGGCTTCGAATACACCCTTTTAAGCGATCTCCGAGATCGGTCGACTTCATTTTCTGTCGGAAATAATGTCAAATGTGAATCGACTGCGTCTTGCTTTCGACTTTTGAGCTTCAATTACGCGAATCGTAACTAAAATCGGATTTTGACCAAGTTTTGAGACAGACATTATCAATATACTGTAAACTTTGTACCTTTAAAATTAGTGGTCACGTTAATGAAAGTAACTCCGTACCGTTTGCGGCCATGATCTCCGATTGCACGTTACGAATATGGCCTGCACAACCGGATCAAACCGTGGCCACGATCCGTACTGAGGTAGCAAACATCGGTGCATCTATTCCACCTTGTCACAAGCGACGTTTCGGACGAGTGTGCGTGAGAATCGCGATATGCGGTAGACGGAGATTCGAAATTCGAGTTCTGGGTGGTCGGCTTGATAAATAAATACGAAAGTCTCGTCATGTCTCTAGTGTCCAAACTACGAGACCAGCGACGTGGATGTAAGAACCGAATTCAGTTTAAATCTGGTTTGTGTAGATTTGACTAAGGTACTAGAAGGGTACGTATCACATGTGCAACTCGACCTCGATCCCCGGCTGTAAGTTTAAGTCTTCTTCTTAGAAACTGAATTCACGTATAGTCGTTTCTTTAAATCTACGACCCAATATATTCTATTGTTTATTCCGCCGGGCTTGTTGAACGAACCTAATTTATTCTTTCTGGTGGGAAGTTGTGTTGTGTTGTGTTGTGTTGTGCTTTTTTCCATTCATTCTTTTTTCCCGTTCCTTCTTGACTGATCTAAAATTCACGCGGTGTTGTGACAATCGTCAACCGGCAAACTAGATCAACCCACCACGTCGTTATGATACTTTCCATTCGTACGACGCGACAGCTCCAGGCAGGTTCAAATTTATTGTTTCAAACTCTCTAACTGCTTATATTTTATTCACATTCAACTCGTTTCTTTTATAGTGGAATACTTGCTGAACAACACCGACATCAATATTTTCGTATTCACCGCGCAGCTTGATCTCATCGTCGACACACCTGGTAAGCTACGTAATTTTCACCAAATTTCTCTACGTAAATACCATCCGCCTTGTAATATTACAAGTTGCATGGCGGTACTTTCCGGACAATCTTTTTCCCCATTAATATCACGTATCATATATTAAACCAATTAAACGGCCTACAGATATAAAAGAAACAAAAAGTTATAGTGCAATAAATTTTCAAAGATTGACACACATACAATATTTCCGTGTTCAATCATAAACCTCGTAGTTGTATGGATCATTTTCTGGTAACTTCACGAAATGCGCTTTGACAGTTCTGATATTTTGTAATCTTAATTGATTGAAATTTTTGGGCTGCAATTGACTTCAAGATCACCGATTAAGGTGAGAGAATGTTGATCCGTTCAATATAGGATGAAATAGCAGCAACTGATGCCTCATTTATTCGTCGTACATATGCAAAATGAAAAACTGGACTTTTACTTTCTTGATCTCGTGACACGATCAAGTATTGTGGTTCGCAATATGACGAAGAATAAAATTTTCCCCACAGGAACAGTTCTATGGGTGGAACGTCTAAAGTGGCCAAACGCGACACAATGGCTCAATTCATCTCGGAACCCGCTCGTTATCGATTCAGTTATCGAAGGCTACGTCAAGCAGGACAATAACTTCAAATTATATTGGATCAACAGATCCGGGCACATGGTGATTTATCAAGGATTAATCGGTTCTAAAATCTCTAACATCGTTATTCGCGCCGATGATAATAAATACATAGTAAACGACTCCCCTGTTATATGATAGGAATACATCTTTTTGTAAGCAAAGTCGAATAATAGAAGCAAAGATACAAACGACATGAGAAAAGTATTGATAATTAGAACTTTCGAATGATATAGGAGATTTAAATGAGGAAATAACTTTGAAATTTAATGAAAATCGATTAGGATTCTACAGAAAGAAAATTATTTTCATGTTTTTTAAAAAATTCTTGTCTTTTATAGAATTTTGAATTTTTTTATTTCAATAGTATTGTTGAAAAAAATGTGACTGGATTTCTGGAAATCTCATTGTTGATCAAGATAAATTGAAATGTGGTAGAAAATGTAAGGTCAAATACACAAGTATTTATTCATTTTGAACGTTCTAATTAAAAAGAAAGAAACAAGTTCTCGAAATCTTTAGATCTTATCGTTAGCTTCTCTCATTCGAATTTACTCAGATTCAGTTTAATTTGTGTTCACTATCATCGGTGCAAACAACAGTACTAGAGATTTTTGTGAAGAGTGTTTCCACTCTTCCAAACTTTTTATTCAAGCGATGAAGCTCATTTATTTTGAAGTCGTCTCGCGCTATTGGTCTGAAACTGACCTCATTCGATTTCTGGCGATGAAGTTTATACGATAAGAACTGAGAGCGCTTTGTGCAGAATAAGTATAACGTGTTTTCATTCCTGTCATTAACCATTCAAGACAATGTATCTATTATCCAATGCTCCATTTGGCATAGACTGGACATTTAGTCGCAAAGAAAGTATCAGCTACCGCATATAATAAACAGCTATGGATCACTTTCTAAGCGGTATTGTAAATCTATTTCCTATTCAATGACAGGGCATAAATTACCGCTAGAATGAATTTCTTTGTACGCTTCTGCGTTCGATGATTTCATTAAACTACTTACAGTACTTACCATCATGATACCCGCGAGTCCGACGTGAAAGAACGCGAGTCGTGCGATAATTTGGAATTCGATTGCAGTCTGTGTCATTTATACGCAAAATTCCACAACCACATTGTCAAACCTAGTTGCTCGGAAAAAAAGATATGCGTGATCTTAAAATTCACCTTTCTCTTTCACCCAGGTGCCGACTGACAATCCTGTTGCCACCGCAGCCATGCTGGAAGATCTGACAAGCAACGCCGATAGCTAGATGCATCAGACAATTAATTTTCGGTTTCATAGAACGTAAGAATTTACTGCATCGTGCAACTTACTTAAAAATTAATCATAATTTTTAATAAATGCTGTAACTTTGCATGATCTCTGGTAGGTAAAATTTAATTCGATCAAATCGAAGGAATTGGAGTTATTTCGGGATTTTTTCACAACCTTTTCTCATATCATACCGAGAAACATTTCAAGTTGTAGTAACTGTCCAGTCTTTAACCGTTTACATTTTTTTTTACTGAAACGTGGCAATAATTGTTTCTTTAAAATAAATGCTTCCGAAAACATTCTCTGACGTGAGATTTATTATACACGCCAAAAAATTGTTTACATTATACAGTGCAAATCCCCCAAGTAACAACATACGAACGGTCGTGTCTCGCTCAACAAACCTTGTTAAAATTTGTCCGGATGAAGAACATAATTTCTCTCTAACCAGAGGAGAAATAGAATCTGTAAAAATAAATCACACTTTACAATCGACAATTGAATTGAAACTTTCGGTTTCTGACTGCTGGGTGCGCTGAAAAGTAGGGGTCTTATATAACTATATAACAACCTCGAACAACGGTGATCCTACACTTGCACCAATCGTAAACAATAGTAGGAGAGAAAAAAATTACAGTAACCAATCAGCACGCGTTTGTATTATCAAGTTGTTAAATTTTTGGAAATTTAGACAGTTTGTTTTTAGCTGTAGACTTTTACAGTTGGATATTACAGAAGAAGCGGGGGAATTTTTTTTTTTTTTTACACCAATTAGATTCGTAACGTTGCAGTCGAGTGCACAGCTTTTGAAGTACATACCCACGTATTTCCGGATTTCCACTCTCTCTCTCTCAAATTCGAAAAAAAATTCGGAATCGTTATGACGCATGCAATGAAAGTATTAATTTGATCCTGCGGTACCTTGATCCGAAAATATCGCATTGTGGGTTATTTACTACAGCGCTAAATAATGTATAAGTAATAAATAACTAATAAACAAATATTGATTTAATTTACAGTGAAACGAAGATTCTCGGGGTGTCGAGCTTTATCAGTTCACCTGGGTGATAAGACGATAAAGGGCGATAAAGGCGTCTGTCTATAGAGAGCTTCGGTACTCGACGTATCGAGACAATAAACGAATTTACATACCAGCTTTTCTTTTCTTATACATATAACCACTTTCCTTAACCCAACCGGAAAAAAATGAAGACAAAAGCAAGGCTAACTTTCCCTTTGCATTTCAAGTGAAAATTTCCGTGATATTGAAAAGGGCCAGAATAAATTCTTTGGTGCGCTTCATCGACGTAATTTTGCCAATACGCTGCTGACTACTTGCGATGTTGATGATATGTCTCCCGATGCATGCCTGCTTGCTTAAGAGTACGTATTGCGATCGCTTGCTTACATGCTACATCCTCTTAGAATTAGGCTAATCCGAGAAATTACTGCAAAAAATTACTTCTGGTATCAGGAGCGGATCCGAGCCGAGGTGGCCGATCAAAAACAGGGACTGATTGATTGACTGGTTGTGATGTCGATGCTGTGTGTCTCGATGCATGCCTGCTTGCTTGAGTGGGCCGGTGAGTGTTTGCTGAGCGAGCCACGGATCAAAAGTAACGGCCGAATAGAATAATATAGGTATGTACCTTATTCCTAAAGAGGAGATGAAGATAAATCAACAGCTCGTAGGTTCAAAGTTTCTATTTCAGTTTATTCAATATGCCTCGATCGTAGTACAAGTATTTTGGTGTCAGTGTATAGTACCTCAACGAGTTGCTAACAAGTGTTGTGGTGGAAGATAAAAAGAAATGCCAAAGAGTGATTGAACATCGCATTAGAAATCTTAATATTATACGACGGAGAAAAATCGCAACATACGTAACTTTAGAAGTTTGAAATTAGTGACCAATGTGGTATCTTTTGATTTTTTATGTAAATTGTTGCGACGTTACGATCGGCAATAATTATCGACGATCCTACGAGCTTAACGTGTTATTGTCTCGCCATGTCAGGAAGAAAACATAACTTCAGGCAGAATATGAAAGACTTTATACGCGATGACTTTCTGCTGTCGGTCCCAGGCATTTTTTGATGTGTTTTTTGCGTTTTTTTTTGGGTTCAATTAGAAATCTAGAAATAATGACACAAATCGATTACGAGACGGAAGATTTTTTGCCCGAAAACAAAAGTCACTATAACCCTTTCACATTTTTGGTGAAAATTTCAATGATTTTTGATTAATTCATTTATTGTTTTATTAATTGCTTAAGATAATATGTGCCCAATAACTTGCACAAAATGTCATCTAGGTTTGCAGTGAAATTAGGAAGATCCAGAGTGAAGCGATTTTTATATTCTCAAGCTGAATGTCCTTTGATGAGATTTATGTGCCGTCTAAAGTTGTACGGTTTGTGCTGTTTTCCCGTATATGTTTATGAGCTGCTTGGGGTCTGTCGAAATCGATTTTCCATGCAAAATCACGTCGTTGACGTTACGAAGATTGATTCCGTCGATTCTAAAAATCAGGAAATATTTGGAAACAATGAAAATGGGCTAGTCTCATTTTATACGAGATTTTGCAGTCTTAAACCCTTTCTCTCCTAGAATTGATTTTTAAACCCCTCTACCCAATAATTTGTTCCCCGGAATCCCGGAATAAACTATTCAAAGAAAATCACACAATCTTCTTCAGAAATACAACAGAAATGAAATGTACTTGAGACATTTTTGAATCAGGAGAAAAATAAGACGCGAAGAATTACACGCAAAGGAAAAGAATGACTTCGTTTCAAACGGCAATACTTGTTCTGTACGAGTATAATTATAAATCACGTTTACCGTGCACAAAAACAACAGTGACAATTGTTGCCTGTGTATAATATAGAAACGGTGCAGTCAACGCCTGAGAAAATCTCGGGAAAGATATATGAACTCGATGTCTATAGTTAGACAGTGAGCTAATCCCGTAGAGAACGTAAAGAAAGTCCCGGGGATATAAGAGCGGGAATAACGAGGTGATTTATTTTTTAATATTTGGTTGTTATCCTAAGAGATTAAGCAAGGGCGCCGTGAGACAGACGCTCACTGCAGCATCGTGAAAGATTACACAAATAAGAACTGCCGTAGCACGTAGCATCGGAGTCGGCTAACGACGACGACGTCGCGACGCTCTGTAAGCGAAGCCAAAGAATGGAGTGGCTCGTATTTACGCGTAACACGTGTAGATAAGAATTATGCCGTTTCAGATTGGGGTTGTTTTTTTTTTTAACACTTTTTTCATTATCTTTGTATATTTTTATTTTTTCACCATAACACGATCTAAATGTTACTTTTCGCCGAATTAGAAATTCGTCCCGAGTATAGGATTTTTTTCTCGAATCCGGAAGGTGCCTCGTTCCATGCGATTCTTTAGCATTTGAAATACCTAACGTTAAATGTACGAAAAAGTGTGTATTCACTCGTTTCTTTGCCGAATTTTCTAATATCATCATACATCATACATAGTATTAAAGCGAAACCAAAGCTTAGATCTTCGGATGTTCAGAAAGTGACGTCACCCAAAATTTTTTCCATTTTGACGTCATCGATCTGTAGTAATCAGCTAGCCGAATTCCTCAGTCTGGAAACAACCACACAGTAGAGCGGACGGATGAGAATCGGGCTCCGCAGATTTCGAGTACCTACCGGGTTCTCTATCTCCTGCATCCTGCGCTCCAGGTTCCCTACCTTGTCAAACTCGACTTCACGGACTAGCGGACTGACATTTATTACCCATTGAACAATCCTCAAGCAGCAGAATTTGGAAAAGAAAAAAATTACTCAATTTACATATTTATAGCTGCCGAAATGCGTAGGGGATTTTCGCTAAGTTAATTTAAAAATTATTTATTAGCAAATAAGTGCCCCTTCTCTGGTTAAAAATTTAACATTTTCATTCAAATACTCACCAATTACACAAAAATCAATATTTATATCCCCTACGTAATTCGGTAGCTATAGACACGTAGATTAAGCTGTTTTTTTCTAGAATCAAATTTGTACCAGTTACACCGCGTGCCGCATATCTCGCGAGAATGGCTCCAGTGTCACCATTTTTTAATATTTATTGATAATAATTTTTTGCATTACACTTAAATATATGCCTAATAAATTCCTCAAACATTATCATCGTATTACCGAAAGCTGGCTGGCCGAAAACCACTGGATAATTTCCTCATATGCATCCCGAAAAATTATTTGATCCGGAGGGCGAATCGATCAGTTGTTAGAATCTAAAAAATATTTTTCATAAATCAATTGAATTCCTTAAAAGGTATACTCCTTTACACTCGAAAGATGCCGATATGTCGCATTCCCGTAAATCGAACGAAATCAGTATTAGTTGGACACATTTTCTCGTTAGATTGAACGAAGAGATTTGCCGAAATAGAAAGAGCAAAAAAAAGAAAAAAATTGCGACAACGAGTAACTTTTCCTCTACTAATTATACTTTCCGGGGATCTTTTTTTCAACGTGACTTGATTCTTTCGATCAAAGGAAGGAAAGGAAAAAAAACTAAAAACAACTACATTTCCCTGTAAATTGAAAACAGGTTCCAATGAGAAGGCGTGCTCCGCATCCTCCGGTGTTCAACGTAAGGTAATTTTTCGATCCCGGTACCGCATCGACATAAGATGAGGAGGCAGGCGGCCGTTCAGGGAACCGGTAGCAACTGAAACGACAAGAGTCGTCGGCAGCGGGGGATTCGGTCGGTGTGAGCGGTGCCGAGGGTGGATAGAAAAAGGCGACTGTTCCGGGAACCGCGGTTTCGGTATAATTACCGCAACTTTGTTTACATATAGCCCGGGTTACTGCCGGCGTGGGTGTTAGGACAGCATATGTGTAAACAGCAATAAAACACGTAGTGCGGTCGCGGCTGCTCGCCGGCGCCTCCCCCTCGAAGATGCCTCTTCCCCGATGGGCGGAGCCCGCTCTGTAACTTCCCCGACGAATAAACCACACCGTCCACCCTTCATTAGTGAATTGCTCCCGGAGGTATTCGCCGCCGGGTCCCACCGACGCACGCGGAGAATTCACCAAGAGTCGACCCCGCGTTTCGATTACGGGTCCCAAATCCTCGGTATGCACGATCTGGTTCATCTTCGTCGGTGAAGTTTCGCGCTCGCGGGCCCCGATCGGTCCCACCGGTACGTTAAAAGAAAAAAAACAAAAAAACAAACAAACAAATCCGAAACATGGACGAGATTTTCGCCTCCGGATGTCCGGCTCTGACGGGCTACTTCGCTATAAACGGGGCCCCGATCATCGGGGCCCAACCGATGATCAACTCGTCGTACCTCTCGCAGCTGACCTGGGCCTTTCCGATACCCCGGTACAAACCACCCCCGAGGTACGAAAAGCCCCCGTATTCGTACATCGCCCTGATCGCGATGGCGATAAATTCATCGCCGAAACAGCGGCTCACCTTGTCGGGGATATACAGGTTCATCATGGAGAGGTTTCCGTATTATCGGGACAACCGGCAAGGCTGGCAGAACAGCATCAGGCACAATCTTAGCCTGAACGACTGCTTCGTGAAGATACCGCGCGACAAGGCGAACGTCGTCGAGGGTGAACATTGCGGTGGAAAAGGTAGCTATTGGGCGCTGGATCCTTCAGCTAGCGAAATGTTCGAGCATGGGAATTACAGGCGAAGGAGGACTCGGAGGCAAAGAAATTTCTCCCAGCATAAACATCAGGCGAACTCTGCTGCTGGCGTGCCGGTAAGTCGGTTGTCATTTAAGGGTGAATCGGCACGAATCGGAAGAGGATAAACCATCCGAGATACGACAAGCGCCGCGCTATTTGTCCCGAGGAAGTATCGCCGCGAACGCGAACGAATCGGCGTCGCTACTAATCGCTACAATTTATTGATCATATTCTGAGCAAATTCGAATCGAGCAAGCTAATAATAGGGGGGGATCGGACGAAACTGCTCCCCTAACGAAAACACGATTTTCAAGAAATTTCGAGACAACAATTTGTTTCCTTTTGGCCTAAATGTAATTTTTAACGCGTGGGGGCCGATTTGCTAGGTTGGGTCCATTTTACACGATCCTCACGTACGGCTTGTGAACAATAATTCAGCAGACGGAGAGGCGATTCGTTTTGAAATCCAATTACGATGCCAATCCATTAACTCTTCGATGACACGCTCAATCGCGTCTGTAAGGTTTACAAAAAGTGCAAATTTTTACCAGTCATCGTCAGCGGTTAATTATATATCGCCAGTTAGAATCGACTTCAATTTCAATTTGTTATCAGTGTTTATCCAAGTTCAGAATATCCCGAATCGAAATAGTAAGAATGAAATTCCAAGAAGTATTCGAAAACCTAATAATAATAACGATTATCGCTCCGGCGATTTCGGCTGATATATTATCGATGAAACACGAACCCCTCGATTTCATTTCAGGCGATTTCCATTGATTTTTACACCATCGTGTGATTTTCATTTATTTCCAATGTTATCCCTGATATCAAGTCTCTTCTGAATATCCTTGACGATTTTCAGCCATTTACGGGTAGTCGGATAAATCGCCAATCGCTGTTGGTAAATTGGAAATCAATAATAGTACGTGGAAAGATCATGGGAATCAGTACCATGTTAATGAATCGAAACCATTTAATGTCTAACGAGACTCGCAAAGATTTCCATGATTTCCAATTTTTATCGCGAGATTTATTCAACGTTATCGTACGTGATTTAAAGTGATTCGCAGTGATTGTTAGTGATTTCAATTATCGCAATTAATTCCTCGCCTCGTATCAAAAAACGTTCACGTTCCTTTGATCTACAATTTTATTTCCAACTGTCGAATTTATGACTCTTTGAGTCAGCGATCCCTGTGAAAAAAATTTTAATAAGTAGAACTTGAAAATGCTTAAGCTTTGCAGGTGGTTTGCATCCAATTTTAACGCTTTTAGACATATTCCGTCCACAATGGAGATCGCCGAAGGTCGCTGGAAAAGAATTTAAAAACATTTATCTCTAGAGAGGAAAAAATAGATTTTTGTGAGTACAGTGCAACAAATGTTTTTTCAACAATTACATTTTTGCACTTATAGCTATACGTGATGTGAGATAAAAACCTTTTATCAAATTGTTATTATCTTATTGTTACCTTGTATCGTTTTAATTTGTTCAAATTCAACTTTATCACGTAGTAAGTATGTTATTCTATTCGTACTCACCATCATTGGCACAAATAACATATTTGGTACAGATTTCTTGAAAAGTTCTACGCTTTTCTTGACTTTCTGCTCAGTGAAATCATTTTTGCAAGGATTGCAAAATGATTGTTTAGTTAGTGTAATTGGAAAAATTATCATTTTAAGGTAATACACGCTACGTGAATAAAATGCAGCATCAAAGAAATATTGCATTGTCAATAGTAAGATCGTTCAAAGTTGACTACGCGTCATTTAGTTGGGTTGATTTTACTAGACAGGTGCCCGAGCCCATCCAAATAACTTGTACTCGTCTTAGATCTTTTGCGAGAAAGAATTTTTAACGCGACACAGATAATATTTTCCTACTTCAACAAAATACTTTCTAGATTCAATATGTAACGTGATATTTGATTGCGGTAACCAACTAGTAACTTTCATGACTCGATAAATCTCCCTACACTTTATACATCGAATGGATTTAGCAATTTGTATGAAACATTTTAGCTGAATCTACCAGAAACTGCTTCGTTATTTTGATGATATCACGAATCAAGTAACTATTATTTCATTAGATTCGTCAAATTAAAATCCAAATTTTTTATTTATAAGTATACTCTATTCAATAAAATGTTGTTCCTTTTTTCAATCTCCAGCAATTGCACGATTAATTTTGGTATTTTGGACGGAACATTGCGTCGCTTTGAAAGAAATTTCGACATTAAAGAAGTAGAAAATTTTTTCCGAGTGAATGCGTTCGAATTTTCTCAAAATTTTACAAACGTTCCGAAGTTACCGCGTATAAAGTTTGAAAAGAAACGTCGTTTCGAGTGAAATGATCAGTGCAACGAAACAATGGTTAAAATGAAGGCAGCACTGGTATCGCATCGTTGATTATTTACGAATCGCCCTGTATTAATAGCTACTATTCAAAGTTAATCTAAAAATCAAGAACAACTTTCCTTCAAAAGATTGCAATGGAAACTTGAGGAAAATTATTTTTACATTCTCTTTCACAATTAGACTTACACCCTCAAAATAATACTCATTTTGTATAAGGAGCACTCCACTCACGGTATAAATTAGTATATCATTGACAAATTAGAAGCATTCAATCCTACAAATTAAATAAGCAAATTACAGGTACAGTCAGTACAAAAAAATTGACTAATTTGATCGGCATACTATAAAGTAATACTTAGCAAAAAAGTTGCAGTATATTTCTGTTTCCTTCCATCGCTTAGATAAAGTTTTAGGCGATTAGTTTTCTTGTTTACGTAAAAACTAGTTGAACATTTTAATTACTTTCAACGCCACGACGTGCTGGTCTTATTTTCGATTTACTTTTCTTTTTTTTTTTCATATCCGATAATATTTCTTTCGACATGTTTCACTGCTGTAAGGTGAGAGTAAAACCAGCGTCTTCCTAAAATGAAAATGAATCTATGATCGTTTATTTGACAAGTAGAATTTCGAAACCAAATCCTGCATTGTTCGTGTAATTGACCGGACCTCGATTATACCCCGGGTAAGAAGTCCACGATATAAAGACATTCCAGCGTTTGTGTACATAATTTTAATTACAGTGTTTACAAACAATTTACTGTAACGCACCTAGTTCGGAAATATATCTTCCAAAGCGCGTGCCGTAAATTGGTACATGACAATGAACTTTTTACAACAATTACATTCTTCGTGTAACGGTTGGAGAATACGAGCCGACAATGAATGGTTCTTGAAGTTACTAATGTTGGAAAGTTGCTTTGCTCGGCGTTTACTTCTCTTCTATCTAACGGCAAAAATCATTTCACCTTCACTTTCTTCCGCCGACTAATATAGGCATGATGGACACATAATTCGTATATGTATGTGTAATGTATGTATATGAGCGCACGGTGTTTTCTCCGCCAAGCGCCGACTAGAGGTATGAGCTTCGTAATCATTTCATCTTTCCACCCTATTCGAAATAACAATACCACACAAGTTATGCCAATGTCATTGTTATCCACGTGTTTATGGCACGGAACGCGGTCGCTTCGTTCCTGACAGTGAACATTCGTTACTCAATTAATCAAATTTATCACCTAGATAAACGATATTACCGCAATGCAAGTCGCAGATTCTAACGCCAACATTGTACTCTTAATTAACATTGTATCGAATATAGGTATTCAAAAATTGGAAAGTACAAATGCTTATTAAACTGCAATTACGAACCAAAAATAGTTTAAACAACTGATTTGTATCATTAATATTTCACCACCAGTTTCATCAGCCATGATATTGTCTACAATGTCGAAAATTTCGGATTTAATCACCCCGGGCGAATGTCTCAAAAACTAACAGAGATACAAAAAAAAGTCTTATATAACAGTTGCAGGCATTCGAAGGGAAAATGCGATGCAGATACGGTTCGACTTGTGGATTGTGCGATTTCCGAGATTTTGCAAAACGTAATGAACGAGTTTTATGTTTACATTTCTTACATTTCGCATAAATTCATTGTCTCTCGCCTACGCTGAAAACTTTTCCTGGGGATACAAAATTGAGGAGAATTTAAAACGATGTAACATTTTTCATAATTTTGGTTTGGCTCGTACATTAAGATCACAAAGTTTTCAACGTGGGTACCAGACAATAAATGCGTGGAAAGGCTAAGGTAATAGAAAGAAAAATACAATGATTCAAAAAAAGTAAAAATTTGAGAAACAGTGTATATATACTGATATTGTAATTTTACTTGACGTTTAAAGAAACCAAGATAAATCTATAGAATTGAGTGCAAACGAAGAATATTCTAGAAAATTGTGACTCGTATATCAAGAGTGCGGTGCCCTGCCAGTTTTTACAATTCCCTGAAAATTTTTTCCATTTTCACACTTAAACTTTATGAGTTTTCAAACAATTGTCTCAAAGTCTCCACAAATTTTTTTCTATACGTCTCGACGAGCCGTTCTGTAATAGAAATACCCTGCATTTCTCCAGTCAATATCTCCTGGGTTCTATGAATTATCCGAGTTACACTGATCGCAGGCTTTCGAAAGCTTGCGAACTTTTCCGTGAAAAGTTAGCCAAGAATAGATTTCCAGTTGGACTGGAGACTCCAATTTTTAGAGAAATTTCACAAAATTTATTTGTATAACTCTGTACGTGTTCCATACAATAATGAAATTTTGAGCAACACGTAACATCTAGAAATTGATTTCATACGATTGCGACCTAATTATGAATAATATAATTTTTGAAATGTGATACCCGCTAAATTATTTGCCATTTGCCGATTAGACACCACACTCGGAATTTTTAGAAGTTGCCGGCCCTGAGTGTCGGCATTAGCCGGGTTCTATGAAGTACAGTGCACCTAGCATCGGCGTTATATACAAACAAAGGGCTGATATGCCAGCACTTGCAGAGATACAGAAATAGAATGAACCGCACTAAGCACCACAGTGTATAAAGAAGACGTTTTCCCACCACGTTTGCAATGCTATTGCCGTAATATTGTAATCACAATTATCGAAACAAATCGCCCGAAGCGATCGGTCGAATGTCCACGAATAATCAGTAAACGTCGTGCAAGGATATTACTAACACATTCCAAGCTAGAATAATTATTCCATAGAAAATCGAAATAATCAGTTTCGAAAAGTCTTTCATAAATATTCGATCTGTTGCCATCTATACGTTATCTTTTAAATCCGCTAGATTTTGAGATATCGAGGCAAAATTCCCGCCCTTGGTATTGTTTTCATCCGAACTAATTGAAACGGCTAATCACAAACTCCATTAAATGCACACGACGAATAGCCACAAGAACCACTAATAGTATTGAAATGGGCAATCACTGGCACAAAATTCAAAAAGACAAGAAGTGCGATTATGGCGTTTTAATTTTAATTGGATATAATAATTTCTCGGTCAAGAAACATTCGATTTTTATCAATTATACTAGTTGTATAGTTAAGGACTAGTTTCAGCATATAGGACATTCATTTTTAAAGATTATATTCAAATTTAATCAGCATCGTGCATCTTCTCTACGGGACTGGCTGTAAGTCAAATTACGTCACACAGCGAGAAATTTCATTCGTTATAATCAATTACTAAAAATTCCGCGGTAAAATGGACATTGTTACAATGAAGATTTAAATATTGTCCGAATTACAAGAAAATGTGCTACAAGTAACTATTTGGTGTTGTTATAGTTGTCAATTATACTCAATCTTCTGGTTATCGCGCGACATAAAATCTGTTTGTTTGACTTGCTAATTTTTTTCAGTCAAATGAGGCGTTATTATCAATTTATTTGTTGCACTAACAATCAAATTACCGCAATTATGGTTACAAAGAAGTAAAGTACGAGTAACCATAATCGGAAATGAAACACACGCTAGATTTAATGGTTACAGTTACAAAACTCATTTTCATTTTGTGCCCAGGGCTGCAATATGTGTTCGGTAATGGTAAAAAACGACGATATTTAATAACTGTAGGGTAAACTGGAAATTTCTCTCGTTGCATGCAGACGGCTTCGTACATATATGTATATTTTAATCGATAATTGCGAAGGTAAATAGTTCTAGCGGTATCGGATCGTCTGCCGGTGAATTGTCACGACGAGGAACATGCAATGTTTGCCTAATTGTTGTATTATGTTTGCCAATATATCAGACAGAAAACATCGATCGAAGCGAGCAACGCTCGGGGGTACAATTTGAATTCTGAAAAATTGCAAAGCTGTACGCGAATAATACTCGATACATGAAATTGCTGAACAAATGTTTGTTCGCAGATGAGTCCCGACTTTCTGGTACCGACGTCGACTAGCCGTCTTCAAGAACATTTCGCACCAGAACAAAACTGTAGCGAAGCGCCGCGAAACGTTGCATCAACGTTTGATCAAGATGCGAGAAGAAGAGACGAAACAAAGTATACCAGCCCTCCGGAACGATGCATCAAGTCGACGATGTTCACGATCGACAACATCCTGAGAAAGTCACCGGCGCCAATTGTCTCCAAGGCGACTTCAGTGACGAATGAACTCATAGAAGATATAAAAATCGACGATAAAAACTTTTCTCTGCGGTAGGTGCGGAAGAAGAAACGGAATGACGTAATATCTTCTCAACCTGCGGACACCGATTATTATCTATTATTTATAAAATTCAAGAATTTTACTAGGAATTTGTCAATCTTCGAATTCTTATCGTCCAGGTATAAATACTACGGTAAGGAATTGTATGCAAATTTCTGAGGTATCCGCTTTGTGCTGATGGATATGATCGCACACAAATGTAGTGATGTATGCTTTCGTATATCAATTTGCATACGCTTATACGCGATCGGAGACAATCTGACCTAAAATATGTAATTTTACATCATCGCTGCATTTTTATAATGAGAATTAATTCGCAATTATCACTGCGATTGAAATTCTTGCAAATTCGTTTGTCCGAAAATTGACGTGTAGAATTTCGTTAAAGTTTGCCATCGTGCCTACTTTTCGTAAGAAAATATCCCGCAATCGTTCTTGCAAAAAAGAAAAAATCATGGAAAATATGCGCGAGAATTTTATTAAAATGTCAGAACTGGGAATGAAATGATTGTAGGAAAAATGTCTGAGGATCATATCGCCTTCAAATGAATATTAAATCTTATTTATTGTATCAGAGGTTTTATTAAAATCATAATCACACGTCTCACCGAAATGTCAACATACATTGTTTACGATTCATGAACACATCCATAGCTTATCGTCCATAAATTATCACCGAAATGAAAGAATATCTGGGTTTATAATCGAGGACAAAAAAAAAAAATATATATACCCGTACAAATATATCTCACAGCTAGGAAAAGCATCACTGGAATAAATATTCCTTCGTTTTTATAGGGTTATACGTGAAATATTGTTATTTGGCGCAGAAATGTGATTGTAACTAGCACACAATACCCACCGTGAAATAACATCGCTAGGCGAAAACGGTATAACGTTTGCAGTGGATAAAACTCGCGGTTATATACATGTGCGCGGTGGTGTTTAGGGATTATTTAACGACTGTTGCGATCACACATGCCAATGTTTGTTTCTTCAAAGGCGCAGTTCGAATGTTAAATTTCAAAACAAAAGTAGTTGAACGTCAACATGATTTTCTCGGAAATTCAATAAATCACGCACATCACAGCCTATTCGCCGTGGCAGGGAAGCCGTGCCACATCTCTATCGCTCTCTCTTGATGTGGATTTAACCGCTTAACTGCCAACATTCTGCCACGACGCACCGCCAGAGTTCTCTTCGCACTTTCCTCGTTGCTGGAATAATCCGGGCGTACATCACAGGCGTCGTCGCTGTACAAGATGCAGATAATTACCGGAAGCGAGAATTATTCGGTAATATTGAACAGAGATTGTTATTTTTTTTTTTGTAGCTGTCAAATGTTTTTACATGGATAATATTAGATTACACTCGATAAATCTGGGGTTGGAATGATTCGTAACGAAAAATGCTTTTTACAAACATATATTTGGCATTTTAGCGACAACGTCGAAAAAGGTTCAAAAAGTTTTAAACTTATGAAATTCGAATTTTATACAAGCATTTTATTAAAACCGTAAAACGAACTCCAAAGATTTGGACTATCTGGAATATCTAAATTTTATAGATAAATTATTTTGCATATATAATACTTAGTTTTTAATGGAATAACATTTTTTCCTAAATGTATACCTACAATGCTTTTGTGCTAAAATAAATCCTTAGAAAACGATACCACCCAAATGTATGACTTCATCAAAATTTAACACACCCCTTTGACAAAACCCTTGCATAACGTCAATTAACACCGGTAATATTTCTAAACAGAGAAAAACAAACTGTTGATACAGGCATCCCTCGATTAAATCCTTATATGCACTTTGATCGTAATAAATTGTAACAAGTGCAGTAAAACTTACATATCAAATTCTCACATGTACGACAATTTTGGTGCCTATAACTTATTTGACTTATGCTTTCCTCGGTGTAATATCTACAACAATGTTCACAGTAATAGAAAAAATGATAATTGTGTCTACTTTTTACATATAGAACATTCACTCACGATCTTTTATGAATTCACATTCACATCCTAAGTTCCATGAAATTTGAATTTCCGAAAGTTAGGTGTCATATATATCAAAATATAAATTTTTCTCTATATTTATATCTCAAGTATTCATAGTAATTTCATCGTTTGCCTACAATCGAGAAGAAACTATAAATATTTTTTCGGAATTGTTTATTTACCGTTAGAATGGATTAGTGAAATGAATTTGACCTGTTGCAGCGTTTACTACCCTTATAGGAAGGTAACAAAATCTGATCAATCTTAATGTTGAAATCACTACTTAGAAAAATAATGAAGCCTCATATATACATTAGTGTGCAATAAACAAAATTTTATTTCTTTCATTGTTTCCCATGTAAAAAATGAATGAAACGACGCTTCTTATAATACATGAAAGCACTGATTTTTTATATGGGAAATGATAACAGAAAAAAAAACATTTATTTGGCACACCCTAATGTACATATGTATATATATTCTTTGAAGGTAAAATAGTTGCAATGACTCTTGCTGGTCTATACAAATTATACTTGTTTCTAAACTCCCTAATGATGAAAAAAAATATATGCGATGAATACTTTACAAATACAGCTAATCGCTGTTACACATCACACTGTATCTGAATTTTTTTCAGACTGCAAATGCAAGCACTTATCTTGACGAAATTTGACATGCATGTTCTTTATTGTTAATAAATTAGTTTCCGATATAAGGCTCCGCGTATACATAATGAATTTAATTTATACATGAAAACTGTCAGTCATCGAAATTTGCTACTATGAAAAATTCCAAATATAGTAGACTTTAGAAGCAACGTGGTGTCGGACAAACTTGTTGGATTGGGGCGGGGGCAGGCTCCATTCTATTTACTCAATATCTCTATAACTGCGCGGCCATTTTATCAGGTTCAAGCTGTACCTTTCAGAGGGCTCAAAATCGTTGATTCGAAATTCTAAATAATTACCTGGTGAACTGTTTATCATAATGATTTAAAAGCACAAGAAAGAATTGGATTGTAAATTGTTAGGATTATACAGTGAGATCAAACCCACAAACAATATCGAATTAAGTTTTCATGGAAGCCATTTAGTAGAGATTCGTGGAAACCTAATACGATAGTGCTGGTTCGTTTCATTTTCGAGTATAATTATAGCAAAAAATAATACAATTTCTTCTGGTAATTTTCAACAATTATAATAAACAGTTTACCACTTCTTTATTTCAAGCTTCAAGTGCGGGAAATTTCTACGCATTACTTCGTTCAGGGAGTTCAAAATGACACGTAAATTTCACAAAGCTTAAGCAAAATAATGATAAAAGATGTTACGTTTTGGTTAAACAGCTCATGGGAGGAAGTTTCGGTGGATTGTGTCGAAAAATCATGCACTCTCCGGATATTTTTTGCCAAATACATGACTTCTCAGAGTTTTGAGCATGGTGTCTGTTTTTACCGTACTGTGCAGCGTTATTCGACTCTCGCGATCACGAACATTTAGTCAAGAGACCACGTTTCTGTCAAATCACGGATTACTTTTGCGTTACTCTGTAAATATGCCTTTAATCATTCTTCACACCGCTCTAGTATCTAAGTATCTATACTCCTGACAAGTTAAAGTGGTATAAATGCAGAAATTTCATCGAAGCAGTAACGGCCGCAGCTAAGCATTCGGATTTTTGCGCATCAGTTCGAGATCAGCTTTCATCATATCCTTCACCAGTTCCTATATGAAAGTGAATTTTCCAAAAAGTTTAATTCTGATTGGTAATTTTCAGTACTGGCTAAGCTGGTGACAGCTCGAAATGTTCCAATGATAAATCAGAATAACTTATTCAAATACATACTTCGAATTTAACTGTGGGCTGCCATCCAAACTTTTCTTTGGCTTTTGAAGCATCACCCAGCAGTAAGTCCTGCGTTATGAATCAAGATGGAACATTTTAGAATAGATGTTAAATGCTCAATATTTACTTAATATCTTGGTGATGGAAATAAGGATTCTTACCACTTCGGTTGGACGGAAGTATTTTGGATTAACCCGAACCAGGAGCTGCCCAGAAGCAGCATCGCGACCAATTTCGTTGACACCCTCGCCCTCCCATTTAATAGTTCGACCAATGTAATTAAATGAGGCTTCAACAAACTCTCTGACACTGTGAGTTTCACCAGTTGCTATAACAAAGTCATCTGCGACCGACTGTTGTAGCATCAGCCACATTGCCTGAGAATTGTTAATTGTAAAACAATTTTTAAATTCTTATTGAAAAATCGTCAAGAATTACTCTGTAGTTTAGATCCGAGTGTACAAAATTCCAAACGCAATAACATTTCCGGCATTTATAATTGTCGTTTAAAATTAGAGGAAATTTGGAAAACTTGTTGAAAAATACATAGTCATTTACCTCGACATAATCTTTAGCATGTCCCCAGTCTCGTTGGGAATCCAAGTTCCCGAGTTCCAAGACTTCTTGCAAACCCAGTTCTATTTTTGCAGCAGATCTGGTAATTTTTCGCGTCACAAAATTTTCCCCTCTTCTCGGACTTTCGTGATTAAATAATATTCCATTACAGGCATACATGCCGTAAGCTTCTCGGTAATTTATCACTATCCAGAATCCATACATCTTTGCACAAGCTGGAAATTAATCGATCTAGTCTATTAATACCAACTGTTGCAGCTGATTAAATAAAGCGGAACGTTAGATAGGAGAAAAATGTTCTGAAACTACTGAACACGAATATCTTGTAGTTCATTGAAGAAAATTTTTTAAAATTATATTTTCTTCAATATGATGTAAGTTGGCAGAGATTTCTGGATTATTCTTTATTTTTATATTTTTTCTGAACATCATGATTTCATATTTGATGCAAGAATAAAGAACACTCAGTAATAATAATGTGAATTCATATTTTTAGAACGAATATAGAAGTAAGAAAAATACTTTGAAGAATTAGACTAAAATTTAAATTTTATAGTGATTTCGCTGCAGTATCACTTTAAAAAAAAAATACAAGAAAGTTATACCGTATTGTTCTTAATAGATTAATTCATAATTATTTTTTTATAAGCTATGTAATGTGCACATAATAATAATTTTACTAACCATATGGAGAACGTGGGTAAAAAGGTGTTTTCTCCGTCTGTGGCACTTCAGCTACTCTACCATATAACTCAGATGTCGAAGCTTGATAAAATCGCACTGATTTCTCGAGGCCGCAAGTTCTTATAGCATCAAGTAATCTTAAAGTGCCTACTGCATCGACTTCAGCAGTGTATTCACTTAATTCAAAGCTCACCTGTTACAAAAAATTCAATCAATAATATTGTTATTATGATTCCAATTAAGGTAATGCACAAAGAAATGAATACCTTAACATGACTCTGGGCAGCAAGATTGTAGATTTCTGTCGGTTGAACAGCACTGATGATTTTGACAAGACAGCTGGAGTCTGTCATGTCACCATAGTGCAGCTTCATTTTTCCTTGCCTATGAGATTTGGGATCGGCATAAAGATGCTGAATACGTGCAGTGTTGAAAGTACTTGCACGTCTGATTATCCCATGAACATCGTATCCCTTGTCCAGCAGAAACTCTGCCAGATACGATCCATCCTATAAATAAAATACTGGATGATTACATTGAATAAGGACTTACCTCATCTAGTTGAAAATCAAAAAGACAATAATTAGTAGCAAACTAAAATTCCGTTTCATGCATATAATGGTAAAGCTTCATAACTTTACGAGTATCGATTAGTTTTTTCAGTATTTTCTATGTCATTTCAGGTGCCAACTTCCTAATCATGAAAGAATAGACTCAAATTCTTTGGAATCATTCTCTAGTTGCAAAGTTGTTATTTTCTGTTTGGTATTTCGTTAAATTAACACTTTTTACTTAAATTTTGTAAATACCAAACATGTAGATAATATGTAGAAAGAAATATTCAGGTATTTAATTATGCATACAATAAAGTGCAACATTGGCGATGAGAAGTATTTTATTTCTAGGATTCGTCTGTGAAAATATTAATAAATATTTTCGTATCCTTAAAAGTGTATTTGTTAAGAGAATAAATACTCGCTGAACAGAATATAGATATATTTAGTATGGGATACTAATTGAACTATTATAATGTACGGGCAATTGACTGTTTTGATTGTGGATTGTAGGCACATAGTTTTATACGAAATTTTTGATTTCACAATTAACGAAGTTTTAAAGACGTTACGCAGCTAGGCAAAATTCGATTGCATTGTGTGTCTGATTAGCATATTAGGTTTTTCCGAGTTTGGTAACGTCGCATTATGTTATTGCGAAAGCTTTGTATATTCACTCTATATATATTCAAGATCTGTCATGCATAGAATCAATTTTTTTTATTGATAACCGAAAAATAACTCTAATGCAGCAATTTCATGTTTTACGCATATGATGCACGGTTTGCCACGTCACAACGTCTTATGGCCTGCACAGCTAAATACCTCAGACATGTATACATTTATTACAATAATTTTTACTAATATCACGGAAGTGGTGAATAATTCTGAAATATGTTTATCAATTATTATTAGACTTGCTTCTACTGCCAAAAAAATTTCAAACAAAATCTCAGTATCACTTCATTACAAATTTAATTGGTAACTTCAATTCTTGTCTATTCCTCCATAAGAATACATATAAAATGAGCGAAGACATATTTGCTTATATCTCATAAACAATCCTGTGAATCGATATATTTTAATCTGGTGATTGAATTATATAAATTTAATGAATTGCCAAATTTTATTGAAAACTGAATTTTAATTCTTATATGGTTAGAACTGCGTTAAAAAAGTTTCTCAATGATATCAGAGTTTAAGGTTTCAGTTTCTAAAAAAATCACGAATATGGTTTTCTGTTATTTCAATTTCATTTATTTGTGCATAGTTTTCAATTACGATTCCAACATCACTTGAATGCTCATTTCCTGTATTTAATATTAACATTGAGTAATTCCATAAAAATTTCAACAGTAACTCGTCTCTGATTCTAGTGTCAGCAAACTTCACAATTGTTGAAATATTTGTGAAAATATTAGTTATTCAATTGATAGTTTAACCACAGGATTCAAAAATAAAAAAAATGTTGCGATATGCAAATTTATATGAATTCTGTTTTGAGCTATGCCATGTAGGATTCCCACAAATGCGAATGAAAAAAGGTCCCTGATTATTTCACGTTTGGTAGGATCTAAAACACATTCTTGTTAAATTCTTTTTCTCAAACTTGCCAGTTGCCTGAGCAAGTAACACATCCGGCCACGAGCTGATTAAACATTATGTGCTTACAATTTACCGGTGCCTCTGAAAATACAGGGATGAGAGAAAGTATTATGCCATCACGATTTTGCGAGCCGTAGGAACGTTCGAAATGATTTTCGTACTGGGATTGAGTCCTTTGAAGCATAGATAAACAGAATTAACATTTGCAATGTCAATCGAGGTTCTGATTTGTCATACAAAATCAATGTATTACAGAACCAAGAGGCTTATTTTTCGCTTTTCCCACGTCGACAAACCCGGCTGTATTGATGAATCCATTTTCATATGAATATTGATAAAAGCGATAAAAAAAAGGCTAAAACTTGAATGATAACTGAAGCATCTAACCAAAGGCTTACCTGGCCTGTGATACCTGTTATCAATGCAACACGTCTCGAATCACCCGTTGCCATTATCAGAAACGTTTAGAACGACCTGAAGAAGTCAATCGTGGCACTTTACACGCAGGAGTGACACATATCACCGATCGGCACCGGTACATAGGCTTATCACTTGCCACGCATCCTGTCCCTGTCACTGCTTCGCCCCCGAGTTTTCACGTACGGTTCACCGTGCTACGCTGTCACAGCAGACTTTGCCTACGATACTCGTCATAACCTTGAAATTTCAATTGCTAACAAATAAACTATTTTCTCACGTGTAGCAAACAGCTGGCTGCAGCATGCTCTGATTGGTTAATTCGCAAAAATCACCATTGTGACATCTCATGGTGCCAACCTTATGCTCTAAGGGGCGCGAGAATCCAGAATATCGGAACAGAATTGACGGAAAGTCACTAGAATCCGCGTTCTGCTAATTTCGTTCTGTCATATTTTTACCACATACTATAACATTCTTTTTACGCTGTCTACAGAAGCAGTACTTACAAATACAAAAGAAGAGGTCATACACAGTACGATTATTCATCATGAACGAATGTAGTCTCGTTAGTATTTTTACGATTACATTTGTTGCACACATAGGTCTATATAACATAAGTTCCGTGTCTATTTGCATCTTCCTGGCTCCCATGTACCCACATTCCGAAACTAGTGCCGGAGGATCGACTTTTATTTTATGAAATAATTAATTATAGCAGCAAAATTTAGTCCTATATAAAATCTGAGTAGATAAATTATATATAATGGTACAAACGCTTTATCTAAACAGATAAATGAAACCGAATACCGCAAATATAAACGGGTATAATTCGGCAGGGGAGAACAGAATCTACCAGTCGCTATTCCTAGAATTGTGACGTCACCGAGCGACTGCTGAATGCTTGGCGATACGACCAAGCACTTCTTATAAAACCGCCACCGCGGAGCGACGCTCATTTCTCGTCGGACCAGCACCGCGTTCACGTCAGTTTTGCTCATCAAAATACCCCATATTGGTTATCTAACAGGTTGACAACGAATACCCTTTTTTACTTCACTGCACCTAATTTGTGCAACTTTCTTGAGAGCATTTAATTCATGCACTGTACTTTATTGCACCGGTTGCACCTAGTTCGTGCAATCTTGTCCGTAACGCTTTAGTTCGTGCTATTTTCTCCAAACGACTCGTTCGTTTACAATCATTAAACACATTTTGTGTTTACCTTCTTTTAATTCTGGATACGTTGTCTACTCACCTTTGTAAATACCCAACTTATGCCTACATTTCTGGACAAATCTCTTCAATCAACAACGAATTAACGCTGCTTCTTTACTTTTCAAATCCTTCCAATACAGGGCTACGCGCGTTATAAAACCACGATTATTCTTGCAGTTTCAATTAATTTTCTTATCCTACCTTATTTATTATAATTATCTTTCAAATATATCTTTTCTTCACAAAGACTTGAAGTCTGATCCTTTGGACGACTCATCCGAGCCAACCCTCACATTATACAAAAAGAGATAAAAGATTATTGACAGTACTGAGCTAATTTCGAAACGCACTCTGGTAATGTATTGGCATAAATCAGTAAACAGTGGTAGCATTGGTCAGATCCAATAAGGAGTGTGATAACCCGACTTTGTATCGGAATATTATTGTTACGAGAGCAAAATTGTTGGTAGCTTGAGTCCCCGCGATAATCTGAAATTGTTATGTCCGTTGATTTGTCGACACTACGGCTGAGCTTATACTCTAACCTTAAACCTGTACTACATCAATACATCATCGGTTTGTCGTAGGCACAGTATAAGAGAGGTGAGAGCAGCAACTAGTTATTTACCAACTGTTCGTATGTTCTGTGTGAGAGCATTTGAAGCAGCAGTTTGAATTACAATGTATTTAAATTCGTTTCAATAATAGTCAATATTGTTATGCTTCCATGCGCTGTGACAGACTTTATCATAAATTATATTTCTTGCTATGCTTCAGATGGGAAAAAAAAGAAATGTTCCAAACCTTGCAGCGAGTCGACTGAAGGTAGAAGTAAAGGACGAGCTAGGTAATAAAATCCTGTTCTATTCAAATAGAAATTATTATTCCTACGAGGTGTCTCACATTTTTACAGCGAGATATGCTTTGCCTGAGAAGTTTGCCATTTCCCACATATTCTGAATATTGAGATGCTTCAGTTTTCAAGAATTTAAAATACTTTCTATAAAATCAAAAACCGTATGAATCATTCATATATTTTCAAATACTGGTCAAACTATAATTAAAATTACTTAAGGGCAATGCTTTCGTTTAGATTACCTTTACATCATCATTTATGGATCAAATTACATTTCATTATATTAGTAATTGTTGAATTTGCTCAATGATCATACAATTATCTATAAACTTTATTTTGGAGTATAATTTCTGACCTCTTAGTGCATGCGAATGGTCTGCGAGAAGGGTGAATTAACGCTATAAAAAATTTTACAAGTCGAAAAGTTTTTCTAGTCAAAAGTTTTAACAACTGCTATTAGATATGCAATGCAACGGTAATGATAAAATAAAAGTGCTGGCGCACCTAGGAATTTTGAGGCACTCCTGTTGTGAAAACATCTAATTTTAGGCGATAATGATGTACTAGTCGCACGCGACAGGCTAAAAGGGGCTCTGAGAGAACTTCTTCAACACAGTGACTCTGGTTCATCTGCCGAATCCAGTGAAGAGAGCTCTTCCCAGGAGTACAAACCTCAAATAAAAAAATTGTAATTATCATTATTTACTAATAGTATGAGGATCTTCAGTTGAAATTGTGGACGAAATGGACTCGACTTTTGCCTATTCTATGCATCTGCTTTTTCTGTATCAACCATTGATTATAAAACATTTCATCATAAATTTTATACCAATAGTGCTTTCCATTGAAGTTTTCAATTCTTGTCTTACTGTGACACAATTTTAATCAAATTTAATTTTCGGCAAAATCGAAAATAAAGAATTTCTTGAGGAAACATATAAAAATCAAAGCAATGTATGAGAAGTCTATTCATGGAAATGGCAAACAATTGTCGTCATTTAGTACAAATACTAATGCTGATAGGTGTTGGTGAGGTCAGTGTATTTTGTGTCCAATTCTGAAGTAAACCTAAATTTGATTCGGTATATGTTCAGTAATATATTTGAAAATTTCATCACCCAAGTAGGGAATCAATGATTCCGTCGAAAACAATGAGATATCAGCAAGCCAAAAAAATGCGACGCAGGCGCCAGGCTCCAATGGACACAGCATTTCACCACAGTTATGTTATGAAGCTGTTTGATCGGAGCGTTGACCTAGCTCAGTTTCAAGAGGATACGCCCTTATATCCTATTTGTAGAGCTTGGATGGCAAATCAACCACGCAATCCTAATCTTGTTCCTAAGTGAGTATAAACACCTGGGGTATTTGTACCTGAGGTGATGTATACATTTATATATTCATATATAATCAGTAGGGTGAATACAAAAAGTTAGATTTGTTTTTTTTTTCTTCTGCTCCATCAAAGAAAAGTAATCTTTCCAAAATTTAGGATTAAAGAAAAATTTCAGACAGTGCTTAAGCAAATCTTTGATTTTTTCTGTTTTTTGTTAAAAAAATATACGACATAATTATTTTAAGTTGTGCTGCTTTAAATGTGAATGAAATTTATTAATGCAAAAACTCAATTTCATCGCCTATATCTTTCATTGTGTATACGGTATAGGTATAAAAGAATATAGCCTTGTGGTATCTTACACTATTAACTACTCAAGTTTATTATATATTAGCAAAAATTATACATATTTCGCTTTATATGGTATAATTTCCATATAAATACTTTTTCAAATTCAGATACAATTTATTTAATGCTGCCTCATACTTCATCTGCAGGAATAATGTCTACCTGAGAAACTTCAAATTTACAACTAAAAAACCTGGAAAAATCACAGAATTTTGTAACGAAAAAATCGTGGCAATCCTGACAATAAACTGGTGATAAATTTTTGGATACGAAATTTCCAAATTTATGGAAAGCTAGCAGTGATGAAAAGACCCACCTACATACACCTTCTATGTATTACGTATTTCACTATGCGCTAGTCTGATATTCAATTCTCACTTCAGAATTCGCAGTCCAAGTCCTGAGGTACTGAATGAAGTCAATGCAAACAACACTTTATTCGATTCAGACAGCGACGTACACGATGTCTATTCCTTGCCAGCACCTCTTCCACGAGAAGAAGTATGGCCTCGAAATCGTGTCCCATCTCCCATAACATTGCCCAAGGAAGAACTTCATTTGGACTATGTAAGTATCATTACATTTACGACTTACGTTACTGTTGTACACAGAAATTTCCAAGATCAGGAAATTATTATAAAATTCGGTAAGTTTGAAACAGAAAACTCATATTTCAAATATCACATTGAGTTTTACGCTTACGTCAAATTCACAGAAGAAACTTTTTTTGAATAACATATATTTGACTACCAAAGTATGTTTCAATGACAGTAACATGGATTACTGGATACAGTTACATGAATTTTCATTCGTTTTTATGTTTGATAAATATCGACTTGAAAAGACTAATAATACTTAATGTGGAAAATTTGGAATTATCACGGCATCATTTATTGAGATTTAATTGGACACCTTGTGAATGTAGAATAAATGTATTTTCAAATTTTTATTTGGTAAATTGTTGTAACTTATTAATAGGAACGCCATACACCAAAATCACGAGAAGTTCTTATGAGAGACCATATTAATCACTGGACCTTAGTTAGAAAGAAATGGCATCAGCGAGCTCATAACAATGAACAACGATTTGAACAAAGTGCAAACATCTTGGGCACCATGTTCCGGAGGTAAGTTGTTCTACGGATGTGTTAAAATTATTTTATGAGAAATATTTCAGTCATTGATTCAAATTGACCCCTGGAATTTAGATTAGCTAGTCCAAAGTGTTGTCGAATAATCTTTATTCAAAGAGTCTGAAAATTATTTTAGTCAAAAGGTATAACTCCTCGTGGATTAATTATCTACGCTTTTTGAAGGCACGTTATTTTTCTTGAAATATACCTATATATGAAACCATTACTATCGTCTTATATTATCGTGAAATGCGTGTATTTTGAATAACTAATTTGAACGCATTCGTATCTAACGCTTCATATGCATTACCATCTGTTACAGGGCTCAAACGGAGTTTGAATAATTTGGTCTGTTTTTTTTCTACAACAACTGTACGATTCTTTTTATAATTTTTCTTATATTGGCCTACTGTGAAAATCATTACAATCATGTAAAACTGAATTATCATTACTTCATCATACAATACTTCATTTTTGTTACACATTTTTGTGAATTATTTTATTTCTTAGCAATCTAGTGGAGAGTTTTGATTCAATACGAATTAAATTTTCAGTCGGTATTTGTATGTATGGAAGTCTATATGAATAAATTATGTAACTGAAAGTATTTGATGAAGGAACATACAAAAGCATATTCACCTGCATACTATGGAACCTCATTCACGGTCTAATCGAACTGTGATTATTTTTTAAACAGTCCAAAACCGCCGCATATGCGATTGCCAACAAAAAGATTTTTCTGTGCCAATGGTAAGATGTTCATATAATTTTATTTTTTTTTCTTTACTGATTGCATTTTAACGAAATGACCTTTAAACATTATGCTTCAGGCTGTACTTTGTATTGTAGATATTTCCAGTTTTTATTAAACAGTCAACTCTTTTCTGTATCACACCTCTTCAATTTCTTGGGACGAAGGATGAGAAAACGTAATTTAGGGATTGAAAAAGACAAGTATTTGGTGTTTTCACAAATTGACAGATTATTACAATGTTATAAGGCATAAATGAGAGTGTGTATCAAAAGTACTAGAATCGAACGCCATAGGAACTGGTAAAATTTGAGTATTTAACACTCCTGTTATACTATGGTAACGGAAATATTTTTTATCGTATCAGTTTTCACAAGTCATGGTCACTTAATGACTTGGCAGTGTCCATTTACTTTGTTTTTTGTTTTCATATAAAATGTAGCTAAGAAATAAGTAACATAATAAATTAAATCATTCATTTTCTTAACTAACATTGCATTAACTTTCTCACCAATTATATAACATACTAGAATAGTTCAATAACAAATAGTTTTTTGTTAGCAACGTAGAATTATTTACCTAATAATAAATATTATATAGATCATAAAAGAAATTCAGTTTACCTCGTAGCCCGTCTACCGCAATATTGTAAGATTTTAACTTTCTGAATACCAAGTACCAATTGAGAAATACTATTGGTGTAAAGTTTTAAGGTTCACTTATCGGTGAGAGAGAGTTCAAGCACTTGTTGAAATGTTTCTTCTTCTAGAAGACGACGTTGTTCTTCTTCCAATTGCTGTTGCTCTGATAGTCGCAATGCTAATCTGAGTTGTTCTGCTGGTCCCTCCAATGCTTCACAAGTCTCCCCTCTCTTTGACCCACCTCCACTTGCTGGACTTTCCTCTTCAATTTCGCACCCACCAACTGTCTCTTGATACAGTGCCAGACTAGCTTGAATAGCCCTGAGTGCCATAAATTTGTGAGTAACACACTGTTCTAGATCAGTACAAAATTCATGAGAATCTGTTGTAAAATTTTATCAAAAATTTGACCAGTTGTCTGACAATTCTAATAAGTATGACATTCGATATAGCTCATAATCACAAATAATAAGGAGGTTCCAACTTTTGAAAACGTATCTAAACTGACGGTTTTTTAAACATGATGTCTAGACCTCAGGAAAGATTTGGAAACAGTGAATAATTCAAATTTGTGAGTTTTGCATCGAGTTTTCACTGTCAGTTTTATAAATAAAACTTCCTAAATATGGGGGAACAGTTGAGAATACTTCGAAGTAAGTAAACAATTTTTGGAGCTCTTACAGTTCTAAAAAAAAAAAAATTAATGGTATGATGGCAGTGAATGTTATGTAATACATAATGAGAAGAACTTCAATGGTACTCGAAGAGCAATTATTGCAGCATGAAACATTTGTAAATAACGTAAATTTTCCCTGTTATTATAAAAATAATATGATGTGACATACCTGTCTGACAATTAATAAGCAGGAAAAAAAATATGGAGATTAATTGAAAGAAAAAAAAGTAACATCAAAACTTATTGCACAAGGTAACAGATAAGATTGAGCGAAAATTTGATAAAAAATATAAATACCTTTGAAGCTGTCTCTCCTCCTCACTGGTGATATTAGGTGTCGTTGGTCGGGATGGTTTTTGTGCTCTCAATGCCTCCCATATATCAACCTATAAAATGATCACTGTGCAATCATCTCAAAGCTATAGAGATATTCCCAAATTTGCGAACTCATGCCTTTGACCGTAATGACAGATATAAATTGGCTCAAGTTATAAGTTGTGCCTAATTTGTAAAAAATGAATAGAACTTTCGACTGCGCAACAATTTTTGTATTGCATACAGAAACAACAAAATAGTTGCCAAGTTTTACTAGCTAAAGTTCGCCAATTTTTTTTAGGTTTTCCAATTCAACAGGCCACATTTTTCAATTATTTATGCACTCGAATTTCGCTACAATTTTTCATAATCGCACAGTAATGGCTGTATATAATACAAAGATATACCTCATCACGTTCACTGCCTGCTTCGATGAGACTTTGTTGGATAGCAAACTGCAGTAAATCATCCTCTTCCTCAATACTAAATTGACGTCTAACATCAGCCCCTGTATTAACATGGATAATATAATTTCGATTACATGACAACATGGTTTCTAAAGAGAATATACTCAAATATCTTATCTCTTTCAGTTGTCTACCTAATTTAGTGTATCCAGGTGGAGCGTCAAAGCAGATATCGTCAACTAAACAAGTTATCTTATTGCCATCTTGCAGTCTTCCAACATTAGATACTTCCTGATCTAGTCCAAAGATATTGCCGAATGTTATTCTGGCATTTAGTACGTGAAATAATGGAATTTCTAGAAGAAAATTGAAATGAAAGAATTATCTAACTTAAAAATAACTTTGGATAATATTCATGGTCAGTTCACATGTTCATGATGATCTTCAATCAATTTTAGAAGTTCAATTAACGAGAAACAGCAATTAGAATTGACTTGAAGTTAAAAAACTGACCATGAACACCAGCTCAATTTCAGCAAAAGTTCACCACAGGTCATTTGAACAATACCGATTTTGACGGGGAACCCAGCTGGAAGTTGCATTTGAATGAAGTCCTTCAGCTTGGCAAAGTGGGAGCTTGATATTGCCATCAAGTCTACGATAGGCATAATCTGCTCTTGCAAACTGAGAGGATACTCTTCACTAAGCCATAGAGTTGCCTGCGGTTAAATAATCCAACCTAATATGTAACCAAGTATTCAGGTTCTTGCAACTATACTTAATTAGTACACTATACCTCATGTGTCTACATAATGCAGTGGAAGAAAAATCTTTAAAAACTTATACGCATGTTTCTTAATGGTAATGATGTGAAACGCAGTTGATTACGAGCTTTTGGAAAATGTGTAAATCTGTATAAAGAAATGAAAGTTTAAACGAAGGAATTATAAAATGTAACAAAAATTATGCAATCCACAGATTCTCAAGCTTTTTGAAGAGAATTTCTTTCTCTCGAAATAACTTCCTACCAGAATTTCTAGCTACATCACAGTATCTAATGAAATCTGAAAACAGAGATTTAATTTCCTGGTTTTACAGGTTTTTCAGCAGGGAGGTACTCTGTACATGAACAATGGAAACGAGCAATTTTTCAAGGGTAAAATTACTTTTTTGCAAACAGGTTGTAATTTGTTGAATCTGTAGTATTTTAAAGAGCAATTATTTTTATAGCAAGCTGGCGAAAAGGCATTGATTGAAGTACATCAGAGTTTGCTGAAGGAGTTACAAGATTTTCCGGAATTACTGTGAACCATTTGTTCATATGTGTTTCATACTCTGAGAAATCACAAAATATCAGAGTACGAGTATTCACAAGTGGACAAAAAAAACTATTTGACCCCAGAATTAACGAAAATAAGGTTTGCATAAAATTAATTCTGAAATATTTGCTTATATTTACAGTGAAATATTGCCAAGACACTGAGAAACGCGTTAATATTTGAAGAGAGGAAATTTGATTTGTTCTAAATTCGAATGTCAAATTGACCTTGGCAACAATTCAATATTTAATCTTACAAGATTTTCTTTGGACACTTGTGCATAAAACAGTCGATGATTCTACCTTTTCCTTAAAATCGTACTTTAAATGTTTTTCAGTATATTGTCAACGGTTTGGGTATCACACACAGTGGTAAAGTAACAATTAGTAAAACTACCTTGAATTTTTGTATCTTTGTATTAATTTCTTTCGGCCTTCCAATGTCTTTACCCTCCAAATCAAAGTCTGGATCAAAATATTCTTCGGGCGTAATGTTACAAGGGTTACCAATGTTAATAAACTCCTCCTGTAATGATTAATATATGCACTTTTCTAATATCATCCAATACTATAAGTATAAATTACAGAAGCGTTTGTATAAAACTGTTTAACTGACACTACTTTCTTTTTCGTATAAACTTGCACAAATCGAATGCATGTTAAATCGACAAATTATGTGGATGCTACAAATATTGAAAAAAAACAAAATCAATCATTTGAAAATTTTTAGAAAAGTTCAGGAAAAGCACATTGTTTTTATATTTTTCATACATTGACTTTGTATGAAGTAATATAAAAATATAAATACACTGGCAGTGTTGTTGGTATTCTCTTGCTGTTCTGCAATTCCGAGAAAAGATTGAAGAGGTGTTCGAGGAGCACGAGCTCTAGCTCTGTCCGATTCAGACAAATGTTCCAAACGTGTTTTGGTTATCAATTCCACATTGCTCGCACTGAATACTTTACAATCGTGTCCATTTACAGCTTCACTTTTATCAGAACGCCAACCCCATAACCCTGCTTTATTCCTAGATGTTTTGCAAGATTTGGTTTTAATTATTGAGATTTGATACAATTAGTTGACTACAGGTAATTTTAATTTTTTTATCAATACGCATTCAACTTTAAAAGTGAGAATAATAATAAATTCTATTTCTTACTACACTTTACAATATAACATATTATTATAACTAGGGCAATACTGCAGTTTTTACCTTTCAAAGCTGATTTTTTCAGTGTCTATATATGTGGTAACTATGGGATTGGTAAGCCGCGCGATTATGCTCTCTTCTGAAGGTAATATCATTTGCTCATTGTCTTCTCCGACTAATTTCATATGCTCGACGTAAACTTTCCTCGTCTCGTGATCTACCTCCATCATCGTCGCCCCATCATCTATTATAAGGTGTAGTTATTATCACAGCACAATTTTGTAATTTATGCAGTTCTGATGTTTCTATTAAACAACATCACTCGGCATTGGCAAAATGCTCAATGAGTCGATCTGACACTGGAAATTTATACTAATGAGTCCGATAGTGTTAAAAGCTTGAGACAAAATTAGTCAACAAATATGTGCACACACACTAAGTCCTTACTTCAGGGTCCGAAAAATTTTCATTACAACACCCCCGAGACCTGTTCCAAATAAGTTGAAAAAAATCTGTGTAAACTTTCAACCCGCTACATCAAAAAATTTACCCTTGGTGGTGCATGGACACACCTGCCTCATGCACACAGTTAATTTCTACACCACCAACTAATTGTGGAGATGAAGAAGATTATTTGTAGATTGTAGTGTCAATCAATACATTGTTCAAAAACTATGTTTTGAGTTCGTCATTTGTACATATTTCGCTCTTGTTTAATGGTCAATGTTAAGTACATTAAACTATACAAATAGATGAACACTAGATAAGAAATCAGGAAGCAAAAAATATTTTCACATATACAATCTTATGATACTGAAGAGTGCCATTTAAATAGTTTCAATATGTAGACATGTATGGAATATACACATGTAATCATGATAATGTATATAATCCAATTACCCATCGTAACATAAAAAGCTGGAATTTAAAACTCCAAGATTAAAATAGCAGGAGTATAAGGAGAAAGCTTTAAGGCCGCGTGTAATGTGTAAGCTAGGAAATCCGAAAATGCAATTATGACGAGCTGCGTTGTAAAAAATTTAGCTTATGAGGTGTTATTGATTTTGCCCATTGGCAAATAACTATTGCAACTATTGAAACAATTCGCAAAGTGAAGAGTATCGATGTTATTTTAGTTGATATTATTTCCATAATGTGCAAGGCTGATAATTATTTACTCTTCTATGTGCAACACAGTGAGTGATTTAAAAATAAATCAACAAACAGCCAATCAATTAAGATCAGATTAAATTAAAGTACTCTCAAGAATATGAGGGAAAAATTAAAGATAAGAAAAGGGAAAACACAGTATCACCTGATTGCTGTCCCAGCATGCTGAACACGTAACTGCGTGCACATCTAATTACCACGGGAGCATTCGTTGCAGCTTGCATTTAGTATTAGTAATCGATTATCGTCAATGCAAAGTAACTGATCGTTATGATGAATTGTGATGAATTTTAAGACAGATTTTTAGTGGCATTAAAGTATATAGTCTATACCTCACATGCGTACAAATAAGAGTATTTTACAGTTTTTATGTTCACTTACTTTGACCCTTGAAAATGTAGCTACGATTTCCACGCTGCCAATTAGTATGATCGAAACCTAACAGTGTGGTGTCAATTCGAACATTGCTGCCCTGCTTATAAACTTTATAAGTGTCGCTAGGGCACATCCGTGAAACTAAAGGAACTGTATAGAAGGAACTTTAGTTACAATTTGTGTTGTGAAATTAAAGACAATGATCGGAGCAAATTAGCCGACCCAACGAATAATTGATTTAAAAAACGACCTTACGTTCGTAATTATGTAAAAATTATCTAACAAATTAACCTCGCAATATGTGACTAGCCGATTTTGTTGTAAATTATGTTGAAAGTTTCAGTAAAGTTTGTAAGCAATGTCTCACAAAGTTAGCTTGCAAGGCATGAAACAACTTGCCAATATGAATGTGATATAGAAAACTCAAGAAATTGAATGTATGGAAACAGATGAGATATTCTTGAGAAATTGTTATAAGAATTAGGAAAGCAAAATAAATTTATAAACCATTATAGACCACAATGATGGTAAATTTAAATAACAAAACATATTTATAATCAAATTTTTCACTTTTCAAGTGTAAACTTACCCCAACTGGTGAACTCCCACTTCATTTCTACATAGAAGTCAGGCGCCTGAAAAAGGTCAGCATTCAATCAATTGCTCCATGAAAATATTGGATCGTTTGTTTTAATGTTCTTCACAGAGATTGAATTTCATAGCTTGTACAGCTCTTTACATATGAATGATAACTCACTTGTTTAAGCTTATGAAGCAACTCAGGAATCCCGGCAACCCGGTTTGTGTATCTTTGGTAATCTCGACGCTCTAGCACCATTTGAAGCAATTCTGGATCGCCGGTCCCAACAGCTTCTTGGACCACTTCAAAGAAGTACGTACATACAATGATCAATACAAATAGCAAGATACTAAATTCTCAAGATAAATAGACAACGAATATATAATCATTGTTTTAATGAAATCTAATAACTATGAACTATAAGTATAACTGACCGCTCCAGCCCTGCGTGTTCTCCGTGTTAACATTTGCTTGGTGATGGAGTAAAATTCGCGCCGCTTCAGCATGACCAAGAGTCACAGCTAACATCAGAGGAGTTCTGCCTCTGTTATCACATTTTTCCTTATCGTGCTAAAATAAATGATATATTTATGATAAAGACAATTCCAGTACCTTGACGCGAAATGTGCAAGATTGAAATATATTTGAAAACTATTGTTATTAGACTGGATTAGGGGATATAGGATAGGAAACGTGCATCAGACTGTGCAAATCATTTCAATCCTAATATGCAGTAAAACATTTCTCAACCTATTTTCAGATAATGGCCCAAGTGCGAACACGCCTATTCCAGATATCTATTTTTTTCAGAAAGTAATGCAATTTGATGGATTATTAGAATAGAGGGATACCGGAGTTTGAAGCCATCATTCAAACCGATAAGGCTTCTTCCTATGTTGATATGGCTTCAACGACTGTTTCCAAATGTGACCGTTATAATTCTTAATCAATAATTTTGGCAACTTCGATATAATTATGATATTAATGAGGTCGACATCAAAAAATATGTCGATGTCTTACGGATGAAAGTTTCTATTCTAATTGACGAGATATCCAACCCAGAAAATAACCGTACAACAAATGTTACCACATATAAAGTAGGAATATACACTTTTGATGCAATTAGGAAATTGAGATTAACATTTTCTTAGGAATATTACATGATGATGGTAGAATTTATGAATAAGAAAAAACCAGCCAGTCATTTGAAAGCACAAATTGGTTGTGAACATCCCTAACGATGGCTTAATTTTGCAGGTCTAAAGGAGCCGTAATTGTGCAAGTATTGCGCACAAAAGCAGGCTGAGTTGTTGAATGGTACGGAATTATAACATAGTGTGGATAACGAGAAAAATTTGACCTACCAATTTTGTGGAAAGTTCTTTGTCGAGATCATCGTACTTGTTGTTCCACACAAGCCAGTGAAGCGGATAGTTTAATTGTATCATATCTATATTCACCATCTCTACAAAATGTACTTAACGTTAACATGCAATATAATGGTTAGAGAAAATTTTACAGTTCAAACTCGGGACATAAAATTTGACAGTCGAATACATGACACAAAAGGCTAATGAATAATCCACTGACAATGATCGCTGGGAGAAGACCGAATACCGTCTAAAAATAAACGCGTTCGCAGCTCTCTCACTTAAACACTGGAATCACTAAAAACCTTCGAACATATACTACTGCAGGGAGCTACCCACTCCATCGACCTCGTGTGACGTCTAAATTCCGGACAAATTAAGAGAGACTCAAAATTAAATCGCGAAAGTGAACTGGGGCGTATTACTGTACATATTATACATATATACATACAATTGTGGGGTCCGATTTACCTGGGATAAAAGCTAATGAATTAATATAATTGAACATAGATATAATCAGTGGTTTTGGTTTACCAATATGGATCAAAGATTAAAGTGTGAAAAAAATACGGACAAAGAACCGTCATGAAAATATAGTTTAAATGTTACATGAGGTAAATAGGAGAAAGAACTCGATTGGAAATAACAGTTGGAATGGGCAGCTTATCGTGCTTGCTGAAATGATTTTTAAGGGGTGAACTACCCTGCTGAAATGCTATTTTTGACAATCCCCATGCATAATAGGGCCTAAGGTACAGATTGCAGTGAAACTGAATTTCTAAGGGTTTCTGACATAGCTCTCTTTTCAAATCTGAAGGCGAAATTCAAAATTCAAGATAGCGGATCCAACATGGCCGACGTCGATAACGAAAAATCGATCGATTTTCACTAAAAATAAGTGGAAGCTGTTTTCGAAATCGCTGATCATGGATCTGACGACGAAAATTATACTTATACTACAGAACTACTCATTGTGAGTCTATCTGTGCTTGCGTGATCGATTCTACTGTCTAACGTATTTCCAACGGTAATAATACCATGTGGCCGTAACATCACACCGCCGCTGAGTCACCGATTGAAGTTAAGAGACCGGCCCTGTTGCTCTCTCTCTTATTACGGCTTCAACTCGGTCCACAGACTGCGCAGTCTATCTCTATACGTCTATGGTCTATGATACAGAGCTTTCGACGTTTGTGTTTCCCATTCCTCGTCGATTTACTGCGTTCCGTATCAAAGTCCGAACGGTCCGAACCGTCAATTGTCCAAACCATTTCGCTTTAATTCCGTGATCCGGCCGAACATGAGTTGTGGATTTGTTACCTGTGGCCCGAACGAAGCTCTTGTTGTTTCAGGTAAATATAAACGATACGAAACGTTCGCCGAAAACCTATTTACGCGTCTTCAATAATTGCTTTGGCATTCCGGTGACATAATTATGTAACACTTGTTATGCTGGAGGGACGAGCGAAATTAGCCCAGCTTTGTATATCTATATATGCACATGTCATACCACTTAACTCAATGGACATCGGAGATATAGATACTATACATACCTATGAGTATTCATCTAACGTCTAAAACCCAATTAATTCATTCAAAGTCAGAGTTGTTTTAATTTTTCATATCCATAGTCTATTCTGTACCATGATAATGCCTAAATTATCAGACTAATATCGAAACACCGATATTACGTCCGTGTGGATAGTTGATAAAATTTGCTTGGGTTTTTCTCTGCTTAAAGTATGGATACACCTGAAGGGTGGTTATAATTTGATATGGTCTGGAGTTCGATGAGAACGTTAGCAGGGTATTGATTGAATGATAACGTTTGACGCATGTAGTTCGTTTAAGAATATTGAATAGTTTATTGTTTGTAATTGAAAATTAATAAAATATTAGGAGTGTGTCTTGAGAGACGTTTTGTTAAGAAGTCAGAGGCGTAGTTGACGAAAGTAGGAATCTGAGTGAAGTTAGAGACAAAGCATATGTGTGCACGAGAGGTGTAATAATCTAGAGTAGAGGACAAAATAGAGACTATAGCGTTAATGCAAGAAATGTGGGCGAGTTACCAAGTAGGAGCAATAGATGGTAAAAACTTGTCATTTCGTACACTTTAATTTGACACATGTCTTCTGTGTATGTCGATAGTACCTGGTAACTTCAACATCATGTTTAAGCATTGTTATTCATTGAATATTGCGGCGTTGAAGCTATATGGAAAATCACCTCATTCAGTTATCTTTTGCACTCTTTTTCACTATTGTTCACTGTACCTTAGCAGCCAAATCAGAGTAAATCAAGTATGCACAACCATTATCTTCACTGTAACTTGTCGGAGATGTTACACAATAATGTAAGAGATGCAAGACTGACAAACATTTGTTTGGATTTCTTTTTAGTTGCAATTTGTGTTCTCATTAGTTGTCAATATTAATACCACAACAATTAATTATTGTGACCGATAGTGAAAATTATAGAATCAATTTTAATACCAAATGATACCAAAATATCAAAATAATTCGTTTGGTAACATTTACAGCTGTACTTGTTTTACATTGTTTCTGGATTGTTTAATTTTAAGGATGCTGCTATGGCAAACCGCTATTAGTACCTGGTGGAAGGGTGTTTGTTTGGCCTGTTGTACAGCAAGTTCAGAAGTAAGTACTTTTTTTTGTGGAAATACAGTTCTTATGCTTTAATGCTTATATGTTTTGAATTCCGAGTCTTAGGCAGTTTTGCTGTATTTAAATGAAGCATGGTATACAAAATTGACATGAATCAGATATCGAAACTTTGAAAAAACTAATACATATGCAAGAATTTTCCTAAGTATTTTGAAGTGCTAAACTAATATGAAATAAATTTTCGATGTACTTAAATATAACGTTTAAAATGATGACCTATGAATTGATTGTGAATGTAGCAAATGAGCAAATATTTTAATTTTTACATCACTTAACTTTGTGTTCCGGCGAAGAGGAATTTGTTCACGGGAAAAGTTGGAATGGTGGATACTCTGTTGCAAAAAGAATATCTCTCAAGTTGCTCTTATGTGCTACTCTTATGAAAAATATTTTTTCCACAGGATATCTTTGAATACGATGACTCTTCAGGTTGAGAGTCCTACTGTTTATACATGTCAGGGAGTACCAATATCTGTAACAGGAATTGCTCAGGTACTCATTATTTTTTTTGCTAAAGTAATAAAGTTGTCAAAAGGAAGGTACGATTTCATGAATTCTTGTACAAGAGGCATATTAAAGGAATCAAATTAGGGCCAGTTGGAAAGTTCTAGGGGAGCAAGTTCTGTCGTAATATTTTTAAAGAGAGACAGAATATTCCAGCCTCAAGTTAATCAACAAATGACCCTACAATTAAAATAAATAAGCTGTAAATTTCCTTTGAAGAATAATATTTCGAAACTCTCAGACAGTTGTCCATTCAGTTTGAAATTAATAACGTAATTGTACCAAATACTACACGATTCATTATCACTGGATGAGTCAGAGATTCCTTCACTGGATGACCTGTGATATTTCACCATAGGTCAAGATTCAGGGTCAAAATGAAGAGATGCTATCAACAGCTTGTGAACAATTCCTTGGGAAAAGTGAACATGAAATTCACAATATAGCTTTAGTCACGCTGGAAGGTCACCAGCGAGCAATTATGGGCAGCATGACAGTTGAGGTACACTTTACATCATTCGTTTCGAATACTATTGTATCATATCGATATTTGGGTATCTATGGAAAATTTTCTATTTGATCTTACTCAGCTGGATTTGTCAAATTTAGTTCATTACACTATTGTCACTATCAGTTCTTCATGTTGTTCAATTAAGAGATATGTATATGAGTAGATGGCTGAAAACATGTGTGAATTTCAACCATTTATACCTTCATAACTAATTATTCAATTGGGGTTTGTTTCATTCATAAATATGTAGATTAAGCTTTACTTATATATTTTATTTGTTAGTGTCAGTTGATAGAAAGCATTGTTATTAATACTAATGTCAACCATTTTGCTTGGTAATATGTTTTTCAGTGACGATGATATCTCAATTAGTTCAATCTTTGAGACTGTTATGGGTAGTTCATCCTCTTTACTGTGAACAAATTTTTTTTTTATAATGAAATGACTGCCATTTGAAATTGAATTTTGATTCTCCCGCAAAATTTAATGAGAGACTGTAGCTACCATAAAAAAAATGTTACCTAGCGAAATGGTTGACATTATTATCAATAACAATACTTCCTATGAATTAATTCTAATTAAAAAAAAATTCTGGTTGAAGTTCGATCTACATACTTTCGATTAAACAAAACCCTAATCCAATTTAAGAATTAGTTGTTGAGATATAAGTTCCAAAAATTTACCCACTTTTTCAGTTGTCAACCCTCCTAAATTGCAGTGTTTTTTGTAAAATTTATTTTGCTACTAACAATCCGGAAGTCTTTAGCAGGAATTGGCGTTTTTCAGATCTAATAACTTTTGAAAATGTTTTACAAAAAAACCTCTAGCCTTACTATTAATCTATCATTATCGCCAATATTTACGGATCCATAAATAACAGTAACCAATCTTTACTTCAAGGAAATTTACAAAGATCGCAAGAAGTTCAGCAAAGCAGTCTTTGAAGTTGCGAGCAGTGATCTTGTGAACATGGGTATTACTGTCGTGTCGTACACCCTAAAAGATATTCGTGATGAAGAGGTATATCATTTGAAATATCACTTGGTTATTATAGTCTGTTTACTTATTGATATGGATAGTTAATTCATGTAGTCATGTAATTAATCAATGTGTGAACTGCATACAACTCTTATATACATGTACTATAGATCTACTGATCACTGGTATCTAATTTTGTATTTGCTTTATCACATTTTCTAGCATTACTGATTACATAATTTATTTATTATGTTCCCATTTGATATGCTACTCCAGTAATTACAGTGAAATTGCTACTACTGTACTACCAACTATACTAACCTGAATTCACTTGAAGCCTGGGAACAATCATTTCCTTCGAATCTATAGCAGAAAACTACTTCTGGCCCAGAAAAGTTGTCTGTAATTTTATCACAAAACAACTATGTTTATACAGTATATTCTTAATGCATAGCTTTGATACATCTCGAAATTCACCATAAACTAATGTAATGACAAAGTACTTTAACTTCAACTGATCGTTTGTAGCAGGGCTGTTTAAAATTTCTGAGCATCAGGATCAGTAATTATTCCATAATAAATTGAGGGAAGACTTCGGTGAAATTTTAAAAATCGTTATTGGAAGTCGTATAAAAAAATCCTTTCGCCAATTTTTAGATTATGGTAGTACAGGCCTTGAAACGAAGTTTCAACCTCTTGCGATAAGATGGCAGAATCTTCTCTAAAAGTTTCCTTGCGCATACAGTTTCATTGCAGGAAGTTAAAACTTTGTTTTCAATGATTTTTTATATGACTTTTTTTTTAAGCTTGTAAGAATTAAAAATCCATATTGTCCAAAATTTTATGGAAGTAACTCTTTAACAAGTCGTTATACAACGCAAAATCCATTTTAGCAAATCAAATTATTATATTACCGAACAAAAAATGTCTACTCACAGAGGAACACCTTCGACCCATAGATTCTAATTCCATTGATATTTGTTTAATTTGATAAAGGTCTGAGTTATCGGAAAGCGGATAATAGCTTTAAACCCAATAAACATTTTACTTTTCTCCTCTCAATATGTTAGGATAATCCTAGATTTTTTAAGCAATTTCTATACATTTCTATATAATTTTCATTGCGATGGATCATAAAATACTTATATTCATAAGCGTATTTTCAAATCAGGGTTAAAATGTATCTTACATAGCTATTCAGCACTTACACAAATGCCAGAATACAGTCATAAAAATCTTTGCATTTATAGTTGATGATGTTACCTTGTTAGTCTCAACCAACTTTCGACCATGAATGATTCGACTGATTAAACTCCATTGAAAATTCAACTTGCCACTGATACTAATAATGAGTTATGATAATGAAACTTCATAAGTTATACGAGAAAGTAAATTCATGCTATCTTATTCATACCTTATTGGAACTCTTCAATAAAACTTGATTAATTAAAAGTCCAGTTGCATATGAGCCAATCAGCCGTGACTTTTAGGATACAGCCATTGTTAATATCTCCAACTTTATGAGGTTATTTGATACTTGTGCTTGAAAAAAACGTAGCTCTTTGATCTCGACAGTCTTGCAAACGTATAATAATGCATATGCGCCATGTAATTTTTGTGTACTCAAATATTATTCGATAGAATTCAATGTTTACTAATTATTAATATATTATATGCACTTTGAGAATTCGATCTGACGCTTGAATGACAACTATCGATGTATTCAGTATATATAGGCATATAGCATCGAAACTCAAAACTTCAATCCCTATGAATATTTATTCGATTTTTGTTCTGCTACTTACAGGGGGCAAAGGTATGTTCGAATTTTTTTTTTTTTTTGACCTTAGGTAAAAATTTCGGTTGCTATGCACCAGTCAATTATTTTCTCTTATTTTTCTTAATGATATCTTCTTCAGTCATTTATTGGATAAGCACTTACGTAAATCGTATGTTTTCAAATGCTATGTAGCGAAAATCTAATGTCTATAATTTTATCGCAGTTACTGTTCCTTCCTATTGTTGAAATTTTGGGTGTATTTATGAGATAACATTGGCTATTTCCTATGTTAGCTGGTGAACATTGCACGAAAACATGTATGAGTGCTGGAATTTTTTCATTTGAATTGGCTTTTTAATAAGTTAACGCTTTTCCAAAAGGTACATTGTTGTTTTGTCCACTGCACATCGAAACTTTCTCTCACCTAAATATTACGCATCTATTTATAGGGCTACCTGAAAGCCCTTGGTATGGCACGTACAGCAGAAGTCAAGAGGGATGCTAGAATCGGCGAAGCCGAGGCTCGCAAAGATTCACAGATACGAGAAGCTATTGCAGAAGAACAGCGTATGGCATCTAGGTTCTTGAACGATACAGAAATTGCGAAAGCTCAACGTGACTTTGAACTCAAGAAAGCTGCTTACGATGCCGAAGTACAAACCAAGGTAGATTGAAAACAATTGCTGTTTATTTTAGGTATGATTTGCATGGCAATGTAATTTGATCTAGAAATCTTTTGTGTTTTTAATTCTGATTTTTCCTTCTAATATCTCAGTTAATAACATGACTGAAATGGAAGGAATTATATTTAAGACATTATAGACACGACTTGAAAACTGCCATTTCCGAAAACGTCAAATGATTTGAGACCATTTTTACATATCCCATATTGTAAAATTACTGTATTCGTTTATCCAATTCTGTTTGTTAAATCCTGGATCAAAAATTATAGAAAGCTGAAGCAGAAATGGCTTACGAACTGCAAGCAGCTAAAACAAAGCAAAGGATCATGGAGGAACAAATGCAAGTAAAGGTGGTTGAACGAACTCAAGAAATATCTGTTCAAGAGCAAGAAATGACTCGTCGTGAACGAGAATTGGATGCCACAGTCCGTCGTCCAGCTGATGCCGAAAAATACAGGTATATATATAAAGAATTTTTCGCAACAACCTTTAATTCAAAATTGAATCAAATATTATTGTACCCGTCAATGCTCGTGTATCAGATTGGAAAAAATGGCTGAAGCAAATCGCCTGCGACAAGTAATGGAAGCTGAGGCTGAAGCTGAAGCTATAAGAATTAGGGGAGAAGCTGAAGCTTTTGCTATTGAAGCTAAGGCTAAAGCTGAGGCTGAACAAATGGCCAAAAAAGCAGAAGCGTGGAACGAATACAAGAATGCAGCAATGATAGACATGATGTTGGACACTTTACCAAAGGTACTTCTGACGCTATTGCTATCAGGATTCAAACTTCACTCTGCTTAATTTTAATTTTGTTTTTAAAAAGTCACTACTATTTGAAAGAAGGAATGATAATTTTTCAATCTAGTTGATAGTCTAAAAAACGTTAAGTACGTGTAAGATACTGCGGAAGTAACACGAAAATTGTTCCATTGTAGGTTGCAGCTGAAGTAGCCGCACCCTTATCTCAGGCAAAGAAGATAACCATGGTTTCCAGCGGAAACGGTACTGTGGGAGCAGAAAAATTAACTTCAGAAGTACTAAACATTGTTGCCAGGGTACCCGAACTTGTCAAATCAATGACCGGAGTGGACATAGCCAAGGTAATAGCTCCAGTTATGATTGGTTTTTGATGTAACTTAAGATTCCAGTTACCGAATGTAAGTTCCGAATATACGTCGATCCTTGATGTAAATCGATTTTTGATCCTTCTGAGACGTTATTCCCGTAATCATTCTATAAATATAACTAAAGCTAATCTGGCATTTAAGTACGCAGTCAAGTGTGAATTGTTTCAGTGAGATTAGGGACCAAAAACCTCTACTTGTATTCGAAACTACACTATATGTACGTAATCAAAATCTCTTGACTGAACGTACATGAATAATAAATCATGTATTTTCGCGTTTCAGTCCGTACACGCCGCATGAACAAGAGAAGAATCCTTTAGATATGAATCCTTTACTTCTTACAATACCCAAAACACTTCAGCTCAACCCGATAACATGTTTGGGCACTGGAGTAAATCGCAGACGAATTATATTTCACCATAACGGTAGAAAATATTTAGTGACAAGTGAAGGGTCAAGCTTACCAAAATTTACTCGAGAATATACTGTGAGATCTAGACCAAAAAAATGCGGGCATGCTTGAGTTGATTCAATCGAATTTTATCAACTTTTTGAATAAAACTCATTGAATTCCCTAGGAACAAAATTCGAAGGAGTATTCGACCTAGTTGGCAAATTTGTTTGATTGCACAGGTTGATGAAGTTTATTATTGTTTGGTCTGAAACTTACGTACATTCAGCGCTTATATACACTACACATAGGTATATTATTTACATTATTGTAACATACATACATAAAAAGATATATACTCTTATATAATACTTATACAAATAATCGATACACCTACCTAGAGTGGGTAAAAAAAGAAGAAAGTTTATAGCAAGTAACGCATCGGATGGATCTGCTTATATGTTATATTAAGTACATTGAATTACAAAGAAAACATTCAAATTACAGGTTTTTTTTAAATGTTTTTTCGATAAAAACGAAGTGTAAACTGCATTTACAATATTTGACCGAGTCCGTAGTAACAAGAGACTTGAAACTTGCACGTTATTTTACCCGCCACGTACGTACATGTTCATATATTTCAAATTTTTATGCACATAGTAACCCTTGTTACCGTTTGTTCGTATGGTACAAATATTACAAAAAACCTGCTGTATTATTGCAGTAGTCACTAATATAAGACAAATTAATTTATATAATAATAGATCGACATTGCCATTAAATAATTAAACTAGATTCAGTTTTTGTTATGTTTTTTACATCAGCTTGGTAGAAAGGCTTAAGTTTGGTCTAAATTTTCCGTTTTTTTCCTTATTGTTTTCTGACCCAAAACGGTATCTTGAAAGTTGATTACTTATTCGTGGTTGAAACATGCATCAACTTCCGTAATTGATTTGAAAGAACGCGTTTACTACCTGAAGTTAAAACGAAATATTTGTACCAATAATGATGAACCATTTTACCTTCTGTTAATAATTATGTATAGATAATTGTGTTAATGAATTTATACCAATGCATGATGCACAAATTTTGTCGCAGTCAATGACGAAATGTGTATAACTTACAACAATTTTTACACACACATCTCTATATAGTAAAAATATAGAAATTACGCGCGTTTCAGTAAAGATAAAATATATTCATAACTTTGACGTTCCGAATGTTGTTAATCTCGCATATATTTGGTAAGTTGGTGTGATATTATCAAAAGACCATGGTTACTACGATGCCAACTTCTGACATGATATTTCAAAGATTGATTGTACTCATTGCTTTCAGAATCAACTTTTATTGTGGTAGAAGCTAATAATGGTTATACAATATCATCTTATGCAAGTGTGATTTTTCACTATTATTCATCACCTCAAAGGAGAATCTCAAACCTAGTTGCCCCAGGTATTTTATTTTTAATTAATTCTTCTTCGCCATAAGGTGGAGGCTCCATCTTCGACATTTTTAATGCAGAAACGTTCGTATTTATAGATTTTACCCATTTTTACAATTAGTAACATTTCAAATTAAGTGTTCACTGGTGCAATTTGGTCAAAAACTATATTCGTGCGTCTAGTCTACAGTGCGTCAAGATCTATATTTACTTACACGATTACCTATTTACCTTTCCATATAGTTGGCATTTTATCGAATAAAAAAGATCTATGTATTTTACCTTTGACTCGGAGTGCGTTGTTATTTCTCTCGTCTTACATTCGATATTGCCGTCAACGCATAACAATTGCGTTAGCACGTTATCCTATGCCCAGGATAAATGGATTAGTTCCAGATCACTGTCTAATATAACCATGCGGTAATAACAAAACAATCTCTGACACACGAGTCTTCGATTGTTTAAAGAACTTTCCGCTTGACATTTGGCAATTACTTTTATAATTTGTAAAAACTTAAATACAGATCAATGGTGACGAAAAATATACATTCATATAAAATGGTCCCGTTGAGAAGCAAGTTCGTGTCGAGAGGGGTTCAATTTGTTTGAAATCAAGCTTTATTCAATAATTACTGAAACCCGAGTTTAGGAAGTATTATAATCAGGTAATCAATACCAATAATGGATCAAACTTAAATGCACAATTAAGAATCCATATCTTAAATGATACCTAAACTTCCATCCAGTTTAGATTTTCAAAATATGTGACAGAATCAAACCTAAATGCGAAAGAATCTGACGTGATTAGAATGCATGATCAGTTCTTTCGTAATTCTGTGACGACTATTTACCCTAAATTCACAGTCGACTTGAATAACATATTGTATTGTAATTAAAGTGTTCAAGCAATATAACTTGCCTCCTAGTATTCAAGTACAAACCGTCAAATAATTTATGACATGAATTGTTTTAACCATGATATCAAAGTCTAATCTAAGAATCACAATCATTTGACGTTTAGTTGTTTGGGATGGGTGAGTATAAAGCATTCTTAGTTGACTTCTTGGCTGGCGGTATATCAGCAGCTATTTCCAAGACTGTTGTTGCACCTATAGAACGGGTTAAATTATTACTTCAAGTGCAACACACTTCGACACAGATTCCTGAAGACAAACGATACAAAGGTACAGATACATAGACCGTATTTTTTACCTCGCAAATGAGGAACGCACATTACCCTCGGTTACTAACAAAATTTATGGGCACTGATTGTTCACAGGTATGATCGATACCTTTGTACGAATACCAAAGGAAACTGGATTTCTCAGCTTTTGGAGGGGCAATCTAGCTAATGTTATACGATACTTTCCAACACAAGCCTTAAATTTTGCTTTCAAGGATAAATACAAAGCACTGTTTCTTGATGGCATTCCAAAAGATGCATTTTGGCGACAGTTTGCCGGAAATTTGGCATGTGGCGGCGCTGCTGGGGCAACTTCTCTGCTGTTCGTCTATCCTCTTGACTTTGCAAGGACAAGGTTCTCACAAATTTTTATCCTGTTCTGACAATGATGTTAAAAAAAAAATATGCTACTTGATAATAAATAAATTGAAAATAGTAAATATCAGAGTACACTTCTCATCTATTTTAATGAAAATTCTAAATCGGTATTCTCCAGATTACCAGGGTAAATTATTTACACACCTTTCGAATAATTGTAATTTATGGAAGAGTATTGGCAGATTCTATAATCTTGAGAATCCACCTGTCATTACGATTAGCAAAAGTAATCTAACGAGTTTTTCAGACTAGCAGCTGATGTTGGCAAAGGATCAGAAAGACAATTCAATGGAATGATGGATTGCATGATAAAAATTTTTAAAAGCGATGGCCCAGTTGGTTTGTATCGAGGGTTCAATGTCAGTGTTCAAGGGATTATAATGTATCGCGCCTCCTATTTTGGATTTTACGATAGTGCTCGGTCAATGCTACCTGATCCAAAGAACACCCCAATTTATATCAACTTCTGCATAGCGGAAGTGAGTTCAGACATTGGCGATAATTATACTATAATAATCTGCACGAATATGTTCAATAAGAGGAATATCAATAATTGCAGACAGTGACAACAATAGCCGGTCTCGTTTCGTATCCTTTTGACACTGTGCGTAGAAGAATGATGATGCAGTCGGGGCGAAGTAAATCAGATGTGATGTATAAAAACACGTTAGATTGCTGGTCTAAGGTATTTCATAAGGAGGGATCTGCAGCATTTTTTAAAGGTGCATTCTCCAACGTTCTCAGAGGAACTGGCGGCGCTCTGGTTTTGACTCTTTACGATGTTGTGAAGGAGGGTATCGAAAATGCAATATCATGAGTAGTCATAAAGTAAGAATTTTGTAACATTTACATGATAAAAAAGGAAAAATTCAACACATATCGTATGTATAAAAATGACGTGCTTTTTTTTGCAAGTTATGTGAAAGTTATTAAGTGCAAGATTTACAGTTTTACAATCACAGAAGGCTGTTACAGTCAATATTTGGAGTACTTAAAGAATATAAATATTTCAATCTGTTGTATTTGAGGATTAATAATTTTATTTCACTCAAGTGCCTACCTTATACTGAAACTGGAAATATATCACATTTGTATTAAGTGAACAGTCAATTACATTTTTAAAATGAAGTATCAGAATGTAAGAACAACTTGTTGGACGTTCATTTGAACTTCAATAGTAGATTGAGAATTAGAAAAAAGTATAGTGGTTGATTGACGACTAAGTTTTTTTTCAAGATGCTTAATAATTTATTTGCCAAGCTACCATTTAGAGCGTTTATAATCTGGCTATACAGTAGAAATTGAAAATACAAGAGTTACCAATGCTTTTGGTATAGATGATTGGATGCTTATTTCCTATTAGAAATTGGAAAATGAGTGTATTTGGTACATATTAATAGCTAAAAAGTTCCCGAGCATTTATTCGAAGTTATTTACGTATCTTGCTATGCTATATACCTTTACTACGTGAATCTTGGGATAATCAGTTACATATCTATGGTCCAGTTAGATGAAACTGAATAATTACGCGTATACATATGAAAATACTATACAATAAATCAACATTGTTTACTTTATTTTTAACGAACACTTTTGTACGAGGGAAAATTATAATACAAGTAATACAAATTTGAGTAGCCAAACCATAAATCTTGCTGTATAATAATAATGGCTACTCAAGTTCAGCATAATCAATTTTCTAGGTCTGAAGATATAATTAATCCAGAATAATAAAAATATACTTATTTTACTTTTGTCAGGTAATAATTAAGTCAAAGATTTCACCATCCGGTTACGAATTGATTCATGATTTAATTCAGCATTGTATGACGATCATATATATTGCGCCGCTGCTCACGAACCTGACGTTTCCATTTGTCTTGCTGGTGACCAACGCGATTTAAAACGTTACCTCTCACCCCCATGGCATGAGATGTGCCAGGGCTGATAGTGCTATCATCCTGTAGATATCAATACATAATAGTTAATTTTAATTCTAGAAGTAACAAATTACTAGAAATACGTGGAAATCATTAATCTTTCAGAAAACGTATACATATGTACTGCATTTATTCTTAAATATAAATATCAAATACAAAAATAAAATCGAATAATCAGCTATCGTATCTACTATCAGCACAGAAAGTTTAGGTACATGACTTTGGGGCTCGATATCTGTGTTGGAAAAAAGGTAGTATGAAATTGAAAAACAAGATGTTTGAAAGTTAACTCTTTCGCATTCAATGATTTATTGCTTGTTACTGAATGAAATGGCGACGTCAGCTATCACCACCCACAGGTTGAAAAACATATCGTTTTCGCAATCTGTGGCCATAAGTTAAGTTTGTTTACAATAAAAAAAAATTCGGAGAACTGCTCTGAAAATTACTAAAACTAATGCGATTTGGAATATTCAAAAGCCTCTCAAAACGTAGCCTCTGGGATTTTAAAAATCAAAAAATACCATCTAGGAAGCTGGATGAAGCTCGATGAAACAGTAATAGCCCAAAATTCGCAGAAAAATTAACACTATTTAATTCTGTTATTAAATCGATTGGATTGCTCCACTAGCAGTAATTGCCTTCGATGCTTTCGAATTTTCGCTGTGCAACGTGAGAGCCTTGTGTCGTCACCATTTTTATTCAGTAACGAGCAATGTATGGTTAAACACGAAAGACTATGAGATTTCGAAACTTTTTTTCAAATTTTGTGCTACTTTTTTTTGTCAACAGAGATATTGAACTTCAATGCCATAAGTCTAAACTTTCCACGCCAACAGTAGACGTGTATGTACAATCATTTACACAGCCAGACAATTAGTACAAGAAGCATAGTTTAAGATTTATGATTATATCATGCAGTAGAAGGATCTGTTAACAATATTTTAACAAAATGAAACTTTTTTAGAAAAAATGTGCCAAAAATAAATGATTGTTACTTCTAATGGGACCAAGATATTGAGCATAAAATTTGAAATAAATCAAGTTGTAAGATTTAAAAATACATATTTTTCATTGATTAACTAATATAACTTTCGTAAGATTTAACTTTTTTCTATGGCATTTTACAAAAAAAAACTTTATCCACTCATGGCTAAAACTGTATCATATACACGAAATTCAACTATCATGGAATGATTATTGTCATAAATTTTTTGGTACCAGTTTGAAAAAAAATTAACTGACAAAATGACAGAAATAATTTTCTTGATGCTGTGCATCATTATTCATTTGAGCAAATTATTGTTCACGATTAAATGGTATAAGCTGGTCGTTTGACTTTCTTGAAAGAGGGTAAGGAAGAATACGTCGATGAATATACCTCCTCATTTGTATGCTCTTGATAGCTGCCACTAGCTGCACCTTTGTGTATTCTCTTATTGAGCAGCGGATCCAAACATATAAGGAATAGCATGTAAATAACCAGCAGCGAGATGACCCAAATAACAATGATTACAACAATCTGAAATAAATTTGAGTGAGATCAAGTTACAAACAAACATTAATATAATTTTAGGAAGGAACCAAATAAAGGCGTAGAATATTAAAGAGTAGTAAGGTTTATATACCTTTATTATCGTGGTGTTTCTATTTTCATATTTACAATCACATCGTGGGCAGAAAATTTGCTCTTTTCCTTTTATTTGGTTTCCGAGATGTGGTAGAATTACGCCATCACAATTGCTATGGGAAGTAGCATCAAGTTCATAAAAAAATACAATTATGCTATCTCCTACATCATTCTATAATATTTAAATGAGGTTCTTGTTTGTTTCATAGTTACAAGCTCTTCAGTCAAATGATGGGTCTCTCAAGACTGTGCATAAAACGAATAACGATACGCAAAGCTGCAATTTAATCACCTTAGCTTCCATACATAATTATAAATGCACATATTTGAATACAGATATGCAACAACAGTTACTGAATACTGTGAATAGAAATAAGGTTAAAAATAAATGGGTTTCGAACTTGTGTAAAATGTTTCTGAAATAAGATGGAACATGCGGTTGTAGTCAGAAGGTTTACCATTTTGACGGCGCAACGCTAGCAATTATGTTTAATCTCTCTGGGGAAGACTGACTTGTGTTTAACACTGATGAGAGACTCGGACAAATACATTTACATCTCTTATCATCGTAGGATTGTGCCTGAAATGTTATATAAAATATTTATGTCCAGGCAAATAACAATCAGGTAAATTGATCACGGTAGGCAGTTCGAGTTTAAGAATGACAAATTGAAGGTTGGGACGCCTCTCAAGTTTTTACAAGTGGGTATGAAGAATCGTGAAAGAATACACTGCCTGATACTGTGAACTGGGATTGAGAGAAGAGATTAAATCTAACCTGACACTGTGACAGACTGATTAAAATTATGCTCAAAGTAAGTAGAATATATTCACGCATGATAAAAAATATTGTTCGACTGTTTAATTTATTCAATATTGGCAAAAAATTCACTTCAGATACGTTGTAAGACCCGATATGCTGGAGAAATGCTGAAGTTAATAACTACTGTTGTAAATTCACCACATAATCACAGAGCAATACACATGTAGGAATTTTTATTCGCGTTGAACACCTTATGTCAAAGTGGAAATAAATAGAATTGGCGCTACTTCAGACCGTAAGCGCGTCCCAGGATTGGCTGGCGGGGCTGTCACGTGGTTCAACCAGTGCTACCAGTGTAAATTCTTTATTACCATTCTTACATCACTCACCGCTAATCCAACTCGAAATGTGAGTACTGAATCTAACAATAAGAGGTTTTCAAACGGGGGCCAGATCTAAAATTAGGCTGCCGTCTACTGTCATAACTCAAACTAATTGTTAACTAAATTTTTTTTTAATACAAGGCGTTTGACACTGTCAACTATGATGCTCTTTTTGCTACATAATTATGGTATACGTAGTATTGCTTACAGACTCATAGTCGACTGTTTCAATTAAAGATATCAAAGAGTTAAAATTAATGACCATTTTAGTGAATATTATGAAATAAAAATCTGGATACCTCAGGGGCCAATATTAGGACCTTTATTCTTTATACTATATGTAAGCCACCTTTTGATTAGCATGCCTGAAAAAGTAGTTTATCTTTTGCGGACGGTGCAGCTGTCATCACGACTAATAAATCATGGCCGGGAGAAAAGAAAAAAATTAACGCATATGTGGATGAAATTTACATTTTTTTTAGCAATAAATAAATTTTCACTACATGTGAATAAAACTGTTTTTATCACTTTTAGCAGTTATGCAACTTGTGTGCCTTACGATATAAACATTCGCATTAATGCTCAAGAAATTAGTTGCAAGTACCTTTTGGTATAATGATTTATTATATGTACAGAATGAAATGGAAAGAATACATTATATATCTTATTAACAAAACGAAATACTTAGTTTTCATTTTTCATAATCTTTCAAAAATAATGAATATTGATACAATGAGAATGATTTATTATACTCTTTTACAAAGTACCATAAATTAAGGAATAATAGCACGGAATGGGTCATACCAGAATAATTTATCCTTCTTACAAACTCATAAAAAAAAAAAAACAAAGTTCATACATGCAGTAAAAGAGTATTACCATAGGAATAGGAGCATAGTAATTCCTCAAAGGCTGAAAATATTAGGTCCCAAGACTAGTCTTATTATCTCTACCCAATGAGCTAAAAGTGTTAAATTGTTTTCTACAATAAAAAAGAAATTAAGAAATGGATCAGTGCTAATATCTAATGTTTTAGAAGTGGCAACATTATCTCATAGAAGCAAATAGTATATGGTAAATAAAATTTGTAGCTGTTCCTAGTTATATGTACTACATTTTTCTATAAAAGGTTTTACTTTATATATACATATATGTATATATGTTATGAGTAAATTGTTAAGTGATATACTTATGTAATTTTCATATTTTCACTTAGTAAATCACCAGTCCTGCGAACAGGTATTTAGATATACCTCTGTAGGTTACATACATCTATAAATTATTTATAAATTATAACTGTACTGTAATATCAGTGGTTGAACAAAGTAAAGTTAAGTGTAAGTGAAACTGGAAATTCATTCGGGTATTTCAGAAAAGCAATTACAGTGTGAAGTTAAAGAAAGAAACAGTTTATTTATTGCGTAATTAAGTCACATAATAATATATTTGGGAAAACAAAAAAGTCGATGACTTGTAATAGCACTAATACAAAATATTAAAACTTGATTGATTGTTTTACGAACGCCAAACATTTAAAATCTTACATGGTATTTATTTTTGCTACGTAGTATATGGAACGATATATCGTTGATTGAATATTCTCAGATATTCAATGCATTGTAGATGCCACGGTAAATGTACACGTGGCAATTTTCGAATGAGAAAAAAAAATTAAAAATGGCAAGAAGATCTGTTGAAAAATGATTTGTGATATTGTGATATTGAATAAAATTAAAGTACTTGCTGAAAATCGATTTCTGTAATTGTTCATTTGTGAACTATATTTTAACGGATAGAATTGATTCATTCGGATATGAACATTCACTACGTGAAAATTCATCAACAAACGAGGCTACGAGAGGGGAAGAACAGCTAGACAGGCGCGTGCCTGTCCCCCCCCCACTCCATGGGAAGAGCGACAGAGAGGAGGCGGGGAGCGGGGTGGGGGATGAGAGGGGGGATTATTATCTTCCGTACTTCAGAGAACTGATTTCACCTTCGTCTGAATGCCGGTCGGTACCAGTCGATTCCGAACAATCGGAGCGAAATCACGTGCTCTCAGTATCAGTTCAACATTCAGACCGCTTTCTTCAGGTTGTGTAACGTTGTTCGATCAGTGCATTTCCATCATAGTCGTCTGTGAATAATACACGAGGAGCCGCGTGTAGCCTGAAGAAAAACCGAGTTACTGATACAAAAACATCCTGCGAACGTTGAAGGTGAATTTCGTGTCCCGAGTTTTCATTGTTTTGTGTAACTTTAGACTTCAGTGATGTGTATTTTTGTTTCTGTGCGTCAAGTGTCAATTTTATTATTTTTTGTTAGCAAGTTTATTCAGTCGGTTCAAACAGACAGCTATAGCACAAAAAGTGAGTGAAGAATCGAGTGTTACTGCGGTGTGGATTTGTGGGTAAAAGATTAGTGAAGATCTGAATTGTGTGAAAAGTGCGTCGCTTCACCAATGCACCTGAGATGCTACAAGAACTACTACGTGTTAAAGTGTGGAGCAGCCCAGAGTCGAGGTAACAATACTTTAATTATTGATTGATAATTCACGGTTTGGTACATTTGGAGCCGAACTTTTGTTTTTGCATAATATGCAATGTATAAATATGAATCTCGATAACAGTAATAATTGATTTGAAAACTGAAAAGCCGATTTCCTAAATTAATTCAAGTGTTTTGTTTTGCTTTTCACAGATTTAAGCAGAGACTTCCGAGTAACTTCTCCATTTCTCGGCAACGTTGGTGAGTTTGCATGTGTTAGGTTATGGGTATTTCCCTGGGATTCCTCTGTCACGTGGCGTGGCGGTAACAATTGTTACACAAATCTTCGATTTCTTAGCAGCATGGTTAGGCTCATTCACGATCGCAACGTGCTTGACTTTCATTCGAATCATTTTTTTTTTCGCAATGCAATTTAACGTAGCTTACTTAATGTTAGACGTTTTACACGTTGCTGAAAGTGGAATGAGCATCGCGACAGGTAAATCGCTTACTCGGCACTCGCGAGATGGAATTGTGTTTCGTAACTGATGTAATAATCTACGTTTGAATTTACCGATGATGCCGTTTAAGTGGTGGGTTCACCTGAGGTTTGAACATATTCAATTATTCACGTTATTGTTAAATTTATGAAATTCCAAAGTCTGGTATAACGTAACGTAATCAACTTGCATCTTATATTACATATCATTTTCAATCTTTTAACATCCAACAAGTATTGATCAACTGCAGGCTTAGCTCGCTTAGAAAAATGCTAATTGGCATACAGGATGTTTTTAATCACTTTAACAAAAGGTTAATGTACCGATAGTCTGCCAACATTGACTAAAATAACAAATGCAATATTAGGGTTGGCGGGATACAACCGCGATACTGTATTCTGAGTAGGCAGACTACGATACAAAAACATTTTGCTCCCAACAGGTAACCAACGAAAATGTAAGTCAGTGACCACGGCGCAAATGATGAAGAATGATGTGTGTTGGGAAAAATGGAGAATCGTTTAGGTCGAATATAGGTAACCGGGTAGGTAGGTGGACGTTTTGGGATCCGTCGCGGGGTTTATGCATGAGTGTGTGAATCTCTCTTTTCCGTTGGGTGGCTTCGTTGGGAAACAGGCGAGGGTAGGAAGGTCGCGATGTACCGTGATGTTACTATCTTTTCTAATCCACAGCGTCAAACGATCACAGACATTTTTTCCCAAAAGACTCCACGTCCGAGTCTCTCGACCATTTGTAAACATTTGAGTATTAACGAGATTCAATTTCCCATTTCTTGTCACTTTGCAACGATTTTTCAATCGTTATGCAATTCGATTATTTAGTCATCACCGATCGTTATTCCATTCAATTGATCTCTGTGATCGTCTGAATGGGCAAAACGCATCTCTGGACCATCTATCGCGTTCCGTGGTACGCTAGATGGGGAGAGATGCTGAGCTCGAAGACTTCGCGTCGAAGAGGATCGCCGACCGTCACGCCACACAATAATGCATGCCCTCCAACCTCCCTCCTCATTTCAATTCAATTTGTAATCTGAGAACAATAATCCGCATAGCAATGTATCTGATATCTAAAAGATGCAGATGTGGATTGGGTTTCTACAGAACTTTTGGGACACATCTCAGATAATACAAATTTTTTGACAGTTTAATCTGTCGCGCCTTATTGCGCGTAGATTGATCACGAGAATTGCTCGCAGCTTCATGCCCGCCAATTAATAACAGGAGTCGGACACGGTTTTTTGCCCGTTGGTTTTGCAAACAGTATATAAAAGACTTACGCACTCTCGATGTGCTGATTTTTCAGCTATTTGGTCAATTATTTGACGAATAATAAAGTTTCCAAGTTCCACGCCGGCTTTTGCGCGTGGACTTGATACCTTTCAGTTATGAGAGAAAGCGTGGCATTTGAAAACCGGCGCTCAACGCGCAGGAACAAAAATCTCGGTAGTGTATACTGACAGTGGTGAATCTTGGCGTAAGTATTTATGAAATATATCTGAAATATACAGAAATACTCGTTTTAACTGATCGTATTATATTCTGTTTCAGGGCAACAAAACCAATTTTTTAACAAATGTGCTGAGAACTATAGAATCTTCAGTCGAAAAAGATATTTACTTTAATAACTCAGAGCAGAAAGAGATGTAGATTCAAAAACTTCAAAATGTTCTTTATTCATCAATACAATTAATAATCGAAGCAACGAATATTAAAGCGCATATCATGTTGGAGCCGACCCATTTTTCCTCAGGGTATGACCTTATGTGATTGTGCTAACCATACCCTCGTCTGTTTCAATTAATAAAACTTTTGCTTGTTTCAGATAATAAATCCTCTATCCGATCCAGCTAATCGAACGTTTATCTGTTTCAGTTAAATTTTTTGTCTATTTCAGCCAATCAAACGTTTTGTCTGTTTCAGATAAACAGACTTTCTGTCTGTTTTAGATAATCAAACCTGTCTCTTTTAGCTAATCAAACTTGTTATTTGTTTCAGCTAATAAAATCTTCTACCTATTTCAACTAATTAATTTGTCTCTTTTTTCGTTAATTATATGTTTTACTTATCCAAGCTAAGTATAGTTTTGTCTGTATCGACATATTGTCACTAATTATATTTTTATCCGTTCCAGGTAAATGATTTTTGTTGACTGTACTGAAAAATTAACATTTCACTTTTAGGCTTACGTTAGGTCTGGTTTAGTTCAGGGTCATTCATCTTGTTTTGGCCGATACGCAGATTCAGCGATGTAGTTCAGAATCATCATGATCTCAAACTGTAGTAAAATTTATTAAGCTGTAGCTTTTTTTTAACGGTTTTAAAGTCTTACTGCATCGTTTTAGTGTCGGAGTTTTTTGTTCTGTAGTCGCTGATAGGCCATTTTCGGTTTGTATTGCACTATAGAATTATACAGCTCTGTCGTATTTTGGTGGTTGTGCTTATCCTATTCCGATTTGTTTCCATTTCTTCAAAGGTTTCTGCATCGTCTTCCGATAGGTAAATGACAACGTCTTACAACGATTCGTGTTCTCGATCTTGGTTCAGTTGTTGATTGTTTTGCGTATTTACCAGGTTTTCTATTTTATCGATTATCTCATAGCTCAAAAGAAAAAAAATCTGTGCGCGAACATCCGGAAGTCAATCGCCGTTCGCATATAAGATAAAAACAATCACCCTTCATCCATAATTAAAACAACCGTCATTCATCCATAATAAATAGTCAGCGGGTTATATGAATTGAAAATTTTCGAACAAACTGTGAATGTGCGTGAGTAAAAATTGATTGGGTAAAATAATTTATCATAATTAACATGTGAAAAAAAGTCATCTGTCAGTTTTCGAAGAACGTAAGATCGATCTTGCAACTATTCTCCGTGGAGTAGGCCTACTGGGGACACCACGTAAAAAAAACGCGCCGGGTGCTCTACGGTTGCGGTGGTGTGGAAACGAGCACAGTAAGAAATTAACCCGCATCTTCGCTTTTGAATCTGTATTGTAGAAAATTGTTTAAAAATTTTTATGTCAAATCCCGCCTAATTTCTAGATTACTTGACTGAACTTACTGTTAATTCCTTTTTTCAAAAAATCATTACATTCACATACATGAAAAGAAAGGTAACTAATATGATAGCTTGCATCTTATAATGTTATCAATTGATTTTAGACTCAATGAAAAATCATAAAGCAAATGTATTGTCACATCATACATATAAATGTATTATTTTTGACAGCAAGAAAATTATTAAAGTATTACATATTAATTTAATTATTTATACTAAATTTAATTAGACTTATTGCTTGGAAATCAATTATACTTAATATTTTATATTATACAAGTCCTTGTAATTTTAACATATCAAATATAATTCATTAACATTCTACCAATGTCTCCTCTTCTTCTAATGCGTCTAATCGTAACTATAGTTATAAAAAACTTTCACTTCAATACTGAACGTGATTCTATATACTTAATAAATCTACTTTATTGAGAAACGAGTGAAAAATGAGTGACGACGTTTATGATGACAATGAGCCAGTTTGAAATATAAAATACCTGATGTATACCTATAGAAATATACAAAATTTAGTACGCAGCGAAGGCGTAGTTTATGCGTTTTCGCAATGAAATCCTTATCTATGGCTATTCGTATTAGATTCAGTTACTTCATTCTTTGAATTACGTTATAAGTCAGTGGTCCTAAAATTATGATAGTGGTTAAATCACAAAGTACAAATCTTTTCAAAGTCACAGTGGTTTATGCTCTGAGAGAATATTTTCTCAAAAATAGAAATTGGACAAGGTCCGTTTTCAGGACATCCCGGAATTTGCACAACTCGTTCTTGATGCATGGTCAGAATACTAGGTCCATCTCGCTGGCACCTAAAATGAACAAAATTTAGACAACCGCGTTAACGTTATTTCCGGTCTGTTTAACGCTTTCAGGGGCACATTTTTCGTATGCACGAAACATAAGCATCGTCGGTGAACTACAGATTTTTTAGGTCGTTGGTTACGATTCTGCAGTTAGAATTGAAAAATTCAAAATTGCGTTTTCGAAATTTAATACTTTCAATCACAAATTTCATACAAAATAAAGCAAAAAATAATTTAATACAAAATTTTGAAATTTTGAGCCTGCCGTCAGTCAAATTGGGTCCGCCGTTTTTAATTTTCAAATTTTCGTACCAGATTCGTAATCAGCAACCTCAAAAACCTCAGTATATAAAATTTGGATTTAATCCAATGAAATTTGTCGTGAAAGCCGATTGTATTCTAAATAAAAAAAAATTGTATTTTCTGCAAATCGATTTTTCAAAAACAAGTTTTTAAATCTAAACATATAGTGCGTTATAAAAGTGAGGTATATAGGACTCTGAGAAACTTAATTAGTTAATTATTAGTGCTAATGTACCCATAGTACGAGAACAATTTTAAATAAAATGGCTTCGCATACATGCAACACCACCCCTGAAAGCGTCAAGATACCACAAATATACTTTGCTTCATAGCCCTCACTCGTATAAAACGAATCCTATATTCGAGGCGAATGCATCAATGCGACTGACTCTCCAGGCTCGATGATTTTGGTGTAGTTGAAATGAATCATGCCGCAATTTAGTTGCATCTTTGGCTAGTCCCAAAAGAGAAGCCAATTTCAAAATAGTGCCGGAATGCGAAAAATGAATGGCGGCTTTCAGCTCTGATTCCGCTCTGGAAGTAGGTACTTAGTTACAGATTTCATTGTCAGCCAAGATTATGTACGGGTTATATAAGCTCTATAGATGGAAGATGCTTCTATAAAACCTGATTGAACCTAATTTTTAGGGTTGATCGAGTATATTGCACAAATTTATGCAGTTGCAATGAACTTACTGAAAGAATTGAAAAACATCGCGAAGACCCGGGCAGGCTTGCCGGTGATTGAGTTCAAACCCATAACCATCATTCCAAAAATACTTCAAATCCCTGGCATATTCTATCATCTTGAGAAAAGAAAATAGTCAGTCAATAATTATTGGCGTTTGTATATCAAAGAAATTCACTTGACTTGTTTCAACTTTGGTGAAATTTTTTTAGCAGTATTGATAAAAGGAATAATGCGTAAATTTTTCTATGGCAAGTTGTCACTAGGCCACGATTACCTGGCAAACTATAATTATCACAAGTTATGAAATGTTCGTTTTTGATAACTTTATAATTCTTTATACCAGTAGGTAAAGATTGATCAACAACCTGAAAGTTGCTAAGTGAGAGAAACCGGCACCACGGTGAATTGGCATCTTTTTTCCATGCGGTCTCAAATCCGCAAGTCAAATAGATTAGGTAGGCCGTGTCTAAAATCAGAATTGTGAGCTTAGATGGATAATCTAGGAATACCGGAAAAGCGTCAGTAAATTGGTATACCATAATCAACTACGAATCCAAGAACTTGAGATATTTCATTCAGTGTTTCGTTGAAGATATTGCTGTTTATAAACATGCGCATCTGTTCGGTAGATTTTGGATTATGTTTAACTTCTGACTTCCAACGATCACAATTTTTGTAAGACTGAAATTAAAATAAAAAATAATCGACACCGAAACTTTTAGGACCTAAATCGATTCTACAAACTGAACGAAAATTTGTCTTATATTTTTTTGGTCTAAATCACAATTATAATCAAAATACATACTCGAAGTACAGTATCATTGTCCTCAGCCGGATGGTACCAAACTTTTTGAGCCGCGCTCTGACCGAATAAGCCGATCGTAAAATGCTTTGCGCTTTCCTCCGCTCGTTGTGTGTGAGTATATTTTAACTAGAGCAAACGAAAGACTTGATAGCTTCAATGGAATTATTCTTTGTAGAGAGTAATATAATTTAAAAAGATTGTTTTTCTGAAAAGCCTCAAATATTCTGTTGAATATTCAAAAGATCATTTTCGTTGTCAAAACTATATGATCAGCATGAATATAAACGAAAATTTTATATAAAAAAAAGTTGGTAATGATAGTTACAGTGTAAATGATGGGATAGTGTAAGTCGAGATCCATTTTTGAAATTTGCATTACGGAAATATAGCTTCCAAGGACGATTGCTACTATACGCTATTAGTTATAGACGTATTTTCAGACGTATTTGGTATTGAAACTCTTGATTTTTTCAAACCTAGAACATGTCATCTGGTCGCATGAGATGTGTCGCATGAATTGACCGATATTTAATTACGATTTTGGTTTTTATCGCATATTTTACTCTCCATTGACTTAATTAAACAAAAGAAATGTCCAACAGTTGGCACGACGTTTTCTGTGCCACGATAATTCTAAAATTTGCGGAAAACGAACACCCATATTAAAAATCCCAATAGAAAACTTCTCGATTCGATTTTGAAATACGACGATTTTGTAGTACATTACTACAATCGTTGTAGCGTAAAATACAATTGTCAACAAATGTTACAAAATGATGTTGTCTAGTTTCTATTACAATTGTAGTATTAACAAAAATACGTCCTGTCTCCGTGTAAATGTAATTTGTACAATATTTTGCGTTGATTCAAAAATACAAACGTAATCTGTAATTATTTTCACACTCATTAAAAGTTGTAATTAGATGATGCCGAATATTGATTTGAACTCATACATTCAGTTAGTAGATATTTACTGAGTTGCATCCTTACAACGATGGTCCAGTTCATATTATTGCAGCCGTGCAACAGATAATAAGTATAAGCACTGGCATCACGCAAGATGCCAAGTTTACCTCTAAATGCACAGATTTTGCATAGACCGAAACTGCACTTGTATTGTAAAAAACTTGCGTACTCTTAGAATCAAACATTATTTGAATCATAAATTACTTTGTAGGTGCTATTATTGTATATTTCAGGTAATAGGGTGTGAAATCGGGATTGAACCCTTTCGGCGAGATCTATTAACTCCCTTTCGCCTTCCTCGGTTAGTTTCATCGTATCAGCTTTGATCAAGTCAAGTCTCCATTTAGCAAGATCATGGTATGCCTGTTCAGAAATCTTAGATTCATTGCATTCATAACGGTCCAATATTAGCCGCCGTAACTTTGGAAGCTCCTCAATCATTTGGGATGAATCTTTTTTGCCAGGGAAACGTGTTCCATGACGAATCATCAACCATATTTTTTTCTCAGTACATCCTGGAATACAAATTCATATCACTCTGGATTCAGTTGTATCATGTGAAGACCTTTGATGCATTATAACAGGGTGAAATTGGGTGATTTTATATTGTGTACTCTTTTTGGCCATTAAGTCATTTTCAGAAAACAAAATTGGCAAAAAGACCTAGCTCTGCTTGATATGAAGACCAAATTTCTGCTCGGAGTTAGTAGTACCGATAGTGTAATATCGGAAAAATGTTCTTGATAGTTCTTGAAGCTCAATGATGACCAAATTTTTATGACACTGATGACACAAAATATTTACTTTAACATGCACAGTGAATTCTACAAGAAAAATACAATGTATTTTCAATTTTTTTGGTAAGATTTATTTGTTTCAAATGATTACATGTTATAAATTGGTGAATTTTCAAACATCACATATTTAACAATATTGCAAACCATACATACCTGGATAGTTTATTTTTGAATCATTATAGTTGGCAATGTACCTATACGGTGTTCTGGTTGAAAAATGACATTTGTAATGATCGTCATCAGTTGAGAAACATTTGCAAGTCGTTGCGAGACTAATAAATGCACAGTGGATTACGAATACCAGTGTAATTACATTGTAGAACATTTTTGGTAGTGGAATTCCTTGGAAACTTCGAAAAGAAAAATAAGGCTGAAACGAGTAACGTTATTGTAATGGAATATCGAAGATAGACCCACTATTTTGTAATTTTATAATGGCTGACTAAATTGAGTCTGGAAAATATAAGTACATTTTATTATGGTTTCATTTAGGTTCATCAAAATTCAGGTAATCCTAAACGAAATGATTAGTGATTTTCTTTAAAATTTCAATTCCACAGTAACCTTACAGACTTTAACCTTGTCAAATATTTGATATTTGTAAACCAAACATGCTTATCGGTACGGACGATACACGATTGTGACCGTTTTGTTGAATAACCATGTATCAGAAAATGTTCTAAAAATTTCAAGCAGTTTGTTTCAACAGTTGCGGTAACCTGATTAACATTATTCATAATCTAAATAACTAGCATGTATTGGTTGCGCTGAACAATATAACTGCATTCATCTCATATTGTGGTAATTTCCCGTCAAATCCTACATTTTGTTAATAGAAAAAAATATAGCATAAAAAATTTTCCACAGTAAATACCAAAAGTACTGAAAATTGCTGTTTTATTAGAATCGCAGTTTAACTGCACTCTTTCATATTGTGAATAAAATGCGGTGAGAGATATTCTGAATTACAATATTCGCTGCTTTTACTCGATGGAGATTTTTAATTATACATGTATTGGTAGTACAAGTAATAGTCAAAATGCTCTGTGGAATTCTAATTTTGGAATAACATAACTCGAGGTTGATATTTAGTAAACCGTGATACAGAATAACATATTTGTATTTTGCAAACTCAAAACCTGTCATAATAATCTAAAGTCGCAAAATAGTGCATTTTTTCTATATTTCGTGAAGTTGACGCTGGTAATTTAAATTTATTCTCGTAACATAACTCAACACGACTCAAATACAATTAAAAATAAAAAACTTAACATGAATAAATTAATACAACGTAACATAACCTTGCTGTATGATACTTAGCCGACAGTCAAATACAATGAAAAAAATTACTGTCGTTTGCTATCTGGGCAAAATAATCACATATCTAACAAAAATTGTACAGCTATTCTAGTAACATACCAGATTGACACTTCTCGAACCGTCACATCACAACGTAACACACATTCCAAACTGATTTCACCACTGAAGTATAAATAGTTCACCGGCAGATTATGAGATGTGATTAGTGTATCTCTAAATTAGTAATTGATTGCTCCTAATACTTGTAATAGTGAGTTTAAGCGTGTAAGAGCTTGTCAAAATCTGCTTTTATCAACCAAGTCAGCTACTGAATTTTTTTTCTCCATCATTAGAAGCTAGTGAATCAAATATTTCGGAATTTAGGTAGATCATTTCTTTCATTGAAGAATTTGGAAATCTTATAGATACCCAACTAATTGTCGTCAGAAAATATTAAAATTTCAGCAACATGTTACAATTTTTGTGATTCCCAGATTTTTGGGTCAGAGGAGTACGTGGCCGCGAAAATTTGCACCATTCTGGATACAATGAGGTGTAAAATGAGCCGTCGTAGTGCGCTATTTATACAATATTCGAAACGGTAAAAGAAAACTACGATTTATAATAAATCTGTGAATAACAAAGGCTCAGCTGAGCGTTTTCTTGGATCGCGTAGTCACCGCAACTTGAAGTGGAGCTTATAGTTGTGGTGGGCACTCTGTTCACGTCTGTGAAACTTTTGCTGCAGCAATGCCATCCTAATTTCCCTCTCCTATACGGACACTTTCTATAGACGGAAATAGTCCTCCTTACCTCTACTTTCTGTAGGTATGACTAGGAGTGCAATGTAGAAAGGTGGCTGTTTGAGCATGTTCTTTTAATCGCGCTTATGATCCACTGTATTTATCGGACACATTTACAGCATTACCATACGTTTTTAATTTAAAACCAAAAAATCCTTCTCTTATATCTCCTTGTTTGTCAACAAATCTTGGAATAAGGGTCAATTGGTTCACGTGAGCTAAAACCGGTGTCGAATTTACAATAATTATATAGAAAGCCTGTCGAACCTAGGAAATTAAGAATTTCTCGACCTCGCTTCCCATCAAATTTATAAATTCATCGCACATTATATGTGATAAATAACTTACATTACCTCTACCTGGGTTGTTGAACTTTGCCAAATCGTTATTGAGGAAATTTTCAAATCGAACGAGATAGTCTATGCTGGTTAAGAAATTAGATTTTCGCTTTGAATCCGCTTCGTCTCTGTGCCCACGGAATGCTATTCCCAAACTCGCTAGAAGTTTTACTGTTGCTATATAAGACGCTTTAAAACTTCCTGCCCAATACTCTCGTTCGGAATCAATTTGCTTCTCCATGTGCGACTCGATACGTCCAGTAGTTGATAATCTTTTTTGAGAGTTAACGTAGATGAGAAATGGTCTTAAGCAGATCCATGTTCTTTTAAAGCCGTTGTTATATTTTTCCAATCGGTAAATCCTGTTACAAATTTCGTGGATGATTTCCAAAAAGGTTTGCATGAATCGCAGTAGACGCTCTTACCAAGCTTCTTGAACATAAGGCAACTTCATACTCATAATGTCATAACATGACAAACATTACACTTACCTCAAGTTGTAAGTTGGGATTGTATTTTGTGCTTGAACTAATTAATGCTTTTATGTACCGAAGAAAAACAGAAAGTATAGCTTTTTTTATGTGATTTTATTATGTACATTTAATAACATTACTACTTTTATTATGCGTATTATATATGTTATGAGACATTCTCGACGAAGCATTGATTATTCTCTATTTTTCAACATAAACAATAACGCTATTAAAGTATCGATAGGAAACTCGCCTACTTTGTTCATATAAACCGTGAAAAGAAGACGTATGCAAAAATACAGCTAATCGACAATCTTTATACCCTAAATTCTAAAATGATCGGTCTGCTCGGTGCAAGGTGAAGAACAAAATTTCTTGCAATAATTGGAAAATAGTGAATATTGGACAAGGAATAATTTAAAAGTAATGTAAAACACATAAAGCAAACGCAGAAGTTTTATCACTGGGATAACAATTACGCATTACCTCAATCGGCAATTTGTTTTACCTTGTTAAACTTAAATATTCAATTTCCAGATCAAAACTGAGGAGTCGTCTAATAGTTTGCACTCAAAAAGTTATCTCTTTTCAACACTTCATCTTATTGAATTTCAATTCCGAAGAAATATTCTAACTAGGGGTTAAAGACTTTTGGAGAGTATATTTGACTCATTATCTAGTTCAATGATAAGAAAGAAAACCATGACAGAGTCTGTAAAACAGTCTATTTGAAACAAAAAATTATTTTTCAAATACCGAATGTATTCCATTGAATCCTTCTATTGGCACATTATTTTAGCATGCATTGGTGAAAATTTGAAAAACAGAATCGTATTTGAAGTTAATATTGCAATGCTTCGCTTCAGGAACTACATAGGTACGCGATTAAACTGTAATATGAATTTTTGAGTGCAAAACGGTCTGAATGGAAAAACATAGAAATTTTGGGAGAGTATATAAATTTAGCCATGGATTTTTTTGAAAAAATCATTCTCTCCAGAATGTCTAACTTTAAAGAAAAAGTGACAATTATTTTTGTAACAAACATTGAAGGAAAAAAAATTCTCACGTACTCCAATAACCACACTTATACGTATATACATTCAATAAATTTTAGATCTTGATTGATATTTGGTCCATCGGATCATTCTGTACTGAGAATTCTTTGCTATACACCTCCTTCATATATGTGTATTTTTTGAAAATCATGATAGATATCAATTAAAAATGCTTATTCGTAAGAAAAACAAAATAGCAATAATAGAGATAGCCTTTTTTCGTTTCTCACAGCGATGTTTCAGTTAAGTAAAACCTTACTAGCAATGGATGCTTGGGTAGAAGGTGTAATGTTGTTGCGAATGAGGAATGGTGAAAAAGGGAACTCGCGAAGCGAAGAATCTCGGGTAAAATTCTGTAATATCCGTTTCAAACTAATTGATAGTCCGTTCATTGTTCACAACTTAGACAAAACCGTTGTTCGATGGTTGTACTCAGGATCTATATTTCCAGCACCAAAAATGTTGTGAGGATCGAGATGATCTTTCGTAGCGCGATATAGCGCAACTCCAGCGTTTCCAACCGCTTTGGGATAGAAAGAAGCGCGCAGTTTTCCTACGCCATGATGATGAGAGAGCGATCCACCGCTTGCCAATATCTCATTGCGGGCGTTATGTTCGATTCTTTCGTAGGCATCAACGGGATTGGCCAATCCACGATAGTTGAAAGCCATGTAGAAGTATATGCAACAGCCGGCGTCGTAAGTTTGCGTGATACGGCAGGAGATTAAAAAATGACTGGCACCAATGGCCTTGCAGTCTTGACTAACTCGGCGTTTTACATTACGGCACAAAGACGAGGCGCGGTCCCACGCAACGGAAGTCTCAAAAGACTCTGACACGACACTGAACTCGAGTCCTATGTCGCGTATGTACGCAATGACGAAAGTCAAAACGTAACCCCGTTCGCCGTTAGTTTCACCCGATGGAATCCCATCAAATTTTTTCGCGATCTGGTATATTTTTTTCTCTTGCAGGGCAATATCCTTTGCCTCTCCTTCAAACAGAAGCGTCGCCACGCAAATCGTGTCCCAATGGAAACCCTTGATCTGTGTCACGTAAGCTTGTTTCAATACTTGAGAAATTAGACTGCCCCAACTTGCCTCCGGTCGCAGTGCTTGGCCGAATTGAAACTGTTCGTTATCCATCAGGCGAATACTAGCTGGTTGACATCGTTGACGTGCCACCTAAAATTCAATTATTATTTAATAATGGATAACTTACTAACAAGGCCTAGACAACATCCTCAATCGAATAATTGGAAATAACGTTTCGTTTGCATGATTTCATCGTCTATTTTTCACTATCTGACCAGCTATGCATCTAAATAATGTTATTTCGCAGTGTTCTGGCATGCTAGATGAACGCGACGTTGTTTGACCACAGCATAAAAATTAAGTACACAGAATTCTTTTCACTTCGAAACGTCCCAGAACAGTTATAAGGGATCAGGGAGTATACAATATTTATTAGGGTATTAATCAATGAATCGTAGATTTCGATTGAGTGTTTTTTCGATTAGTCAATAACCGCACTGTTAGTCGATTGTTTGAAACTTTGACCGAATGAGCGATGACGGAATAAGCGATATCTTATCAAAATTGGAGGAACTATATAATATATACGCATACAGTTTTGCGTAATTTAAGTAATAATTTTTTCATCAGCGAGAAATGTATTTCCAGTTCTAAGAACGCTGTTTCGGTCAAATTTATCTCTGGCAACTTCTATTTTGCATCTTTGATCCGTAAATTTTTTTTACGCCACTTTTTCCACAAAGTAATACATAAAAACAAACAATACAATCAACAGTCCATGCGTCAATACATATTTAAAATCACGAATGCTGCAGTTACGAAAGTTTGGTGTATACTAGGGATGTAGGATTAGTAGACTTGGATAAATTTTTTCCATAATTCGACTAATCGTATTTCCAATCATTCATTTTTTTTTTTTTTGAATAATCGACTAATCGGTCCGTTAAATTAGGTCTTTGTTCGACTAGTCAGTCCTTTTAATTATCAATCCTTTCGATTAATCTGCCCATTCAATCCGTTATTTTTTTTTTGGTCAATCGATTAACTGCATAGTCCTAATATGTGGCGCATAGCTATAGGCTAGCTTGACTTTTGGTAACAAAACATGATTTCCGCACCTCCCGCATCGCACGTAGTCCACTCTCGAAGTCGGGAAACACGACGCTTCCGTACTTAGTAACTGCTGGCACAGGTCTGACTTTCAGTACAACCTCCGTAACGACGCCGAGCGTGCCTTCGCTTCCCAATATCATATGATCGAAGTCCGGTCCGCAGGAAGATCGCGGCACTTGAGCGCCCTTTTCGAGTGTTATCGTCTCGCTTTCTTCACCGTCGTTTACTCTCCCCGTAACCATCCTGAGGCGCACCACCAAGTTCTCTATGTTTCCGTAGATGTTCTTCTTCATACCGCTCGCCCGTGTCGCAACCCAACCACCCAAACTGAAATTGTTTTGAAAAATTTATCAGTTATCAAACGTTCCTAAAACTCAAGAGGTTGAAGCTTGAAAGCTTAGCGCGGCGAAACATTCGAAACCAGTAACTGTATCTCAACTTTTGCATACTAGTTTTTAAGGGGATATACTACACGACTTACGAGTATAGTCGGTTGAATTTTAGATAATTTACGTTTAGTACCTTGTCAACCAATTATTCAATTTGATTCGGGTTTGTTTTATTCAAAAGTACGTCGATTGAGCTGTATAAATTGCGAATGTTAATCCATGAGATTCAGGTTTGTAATGCTAAAGCAACGGTACACATTCAATGAAAATCACTATTTTGTTACTGTAGAATTACTTTGAATGTGTAATTTTTACTTCGTTTGAGCCGTCATTTGTGGGATGACGGAATTTTGTATTTTAACTACTTTCTCTGTAATAATTTGTTCCAACGTCAGCGCAAGTGTGTGTTTATTTTCAAATATTGTTTTTAAATGAAAATTAAAAATGAAAAAAGAAAGAAATGCGATGAGATTACAACGCGAAATGTCAAAGATATATATAATGTAGTGCGAAAGGGGGTCTCCCCAAAATTTCCTCCGAAACTACACTGAGAAAAATTTCATTTGTCACAGTAACTAAAAAAATTCAGTAAAACAGGTATCGTTAAAAAAAACTGTTTAAATATCAACGAATTTACGAAAAACGAGGTACTATACGTCACCATTTTGCGCTATTGTCGATCCTTTTTTGGTAATTGCAATGCAAAATCAGTTTGTTCGGTTTACTGTACTTTTTTAGTTAAATAAGGCTTTAACATCAATTTATCATTGCACAAGCATTAAATTTTCGCAACAGTTACAAGAAAATATAGTAACAGTGATGATAATGGGAAAGAATAGTAACGGATACTAGACTTTCTGGTAACGGCTACAAAACTAATTTCTATTTTGTACCTTGAACTATGTTTTTCAATTGTGGTAAAAAATAATAATAGTCTAGGACTGAGCGGTAACCGGAACTAAAAATTTCTCTCAGTGTAAGGCTCATTGAACAAAATGCCGTTAGTCTAGCGTTTGCAAATTTAATGAGTTATTTTTGTCTCAAACTACCGATTTGTGATTAGGTATTACACGATGAATAAGACATAAGACTCTAAATTGCACGATTGAATAATTTGGCCATAATTTAGGCGGAATTTTTTTATGTGCATGCGACATTGTCAGCACTTGGTGTTATGGCGTGATTTAGCGATGACGCAGCATTTGCATTCGCTTATTAACGATCATTTATCATTCGTAGCTATTCGTAGCATTCGTAGTTACGGTAAATAATCTAAAGTTCAGACGAAGACTGGCTGAAATCTTTAAACCTCAAATACGATGCGATTTCCAAAGAAATACTGCTCGGTGAAAAGAGTAGGCTCAGTAGTTATTACAGAGGTTTTTCTTTGTCATTGAACCGACGATCTTTACAAGTATTTAAATACCTTCATGAGGTATTTATAAGACAAGTCATAAAGGTTATATGTAACTATGCGAAGCTTCACTTCTCAGTCATAGCGTCACCATTTGTCATACTAGAGCAAAGCAGTGCATGGAATCAATCGATAAAAGGTGAAGATTTTTTTGTTTCATATTGATGGGTTGTTGGTTATTGTGTATAATCGATACCTGCATAAGTTGATCAATATTTCAAGATTTCGCGTTGCAATAACCAAAAAAGGATCGACGATAGCGCAAAATGGTTACGCGTACCTCGTTTTTCGTAATTCCAACGATATTCAAACAGTTTTTTTTTTAACGATACTTGTTGTACTGAATATTTCTAGTTACTATAACAAATGAAATATCTCTCAGTGTGGCAGAAACTTGGTAAAATTATTCATCAAATGCTGCTGAATTTAACTTGATACAACTAAAACGGAAACCTCCCTCCTGTATGAAACCACATGAAATATGCGATAGTATAATGTTACAATGTTACAGGATATTACGGTACACGTACGAATTACGCCTACCTCGCACAAAAGAAAAACCATTTCAATACTTGTACAAGGTGAGCATAAAGTTTACAAGACAAATGTTAAAAAAAAATTGAACACTGTACTCTTGCGATGGAGAAATGACCCTGCAATACATCTTCATCTCCTTGTCACATTTTGGTGAATTGCTGCGTTGCACCTTAATAGTTTAAGATAGTTGTATTCGTATTGACATCGTTATGTGGTATAAAAATAGATGAGCATACCTTGAAAATTCATACGAATCAGGTTCGTGACCAACAGTAAGTTTGTGACTTCTTAGCTCACGTTCCAGGTCTTGGCCGATGATGCCAGCCTCGCAGCAAATTAGTAAATTCTCACGGTCGATCCATAATATCCTATTCATTTGGGTAGTGTCCAGAGAAACTATCGTGCGAGTTTCGAATTCTGGGCAACTCGCAGCACCGCTGACGCTCGTACCACCGCCAAATGGGATGCAGGCGAGCCGGTATTTTGCACAGATTTTGACAATTTTTTCTACATCTGCGTGTGATTCTGCCGAAAAAAATTCACATTATGTTCGATACCGATATTTGATCACAAGTATCGTACTATGGGTTAAAAATAATTGAAAAAAAAAAAATTATTTGCCAATTTAGGTCAGCTTTCTATCTTATACTTCCTCAGCATTCCTCAAAATACGTATGTTTTTTTATTTTAATTCACAGCCGAGGGATATTAATGATAATCGATGTTACTATTTGATGAGAAACATTTGATCGGAAGTCTCAAATTAAATCCGAGCATATCTACGTTTCGGGCTGCGATGTGTTTCTCGATTAATATCGTTTACCTGTGGCTAACAGCGTTTTCACTAATCGAACGATTTACTGACAGGTTTATTGTTTTTTAAGCGATTTTAGCGACCGACATTTTCTTACACCGTTCACAATTGGCCAAATCTTCACTTTTCTCACCAATCGTGGACAACGAAATAAATATCGATCGACAAAATGTAACCTGAACCGCATAAACGTAGGCGGAATTACTCCATGTTACATTACTCGTGTAAAATTTTCACGAAACAACGTCGTATGGCTATCTGTTACATAAGTATCGCAGCTATGAGTACCAAAGGCAATGAGAGGTCATATTAATTACCAAAGTCATCGTTACCTTCCGGCTTCTTCAAACTTTTATAACATATACCTATTCTCTCTTGTCATTGTTTCCTTGATTACAGACTCAAAAAAAACAACTTACGCAAATTTAGACATTTAACAAACGAAATTACGTCACGAATAACATTAATATTAACAGCTGCTTAACCAAAAATAGTATTATTAATTCAGTTGCGAATTTGAATAAGGTATTCTGAAAGTAATGTATACGTGATTAATGGCTTGCAGGCCTTCCTTTGTTACATTGGTGACATTTAGCCTTTCTTGAATATCGTAACGTTTCAAACAACACAAAGCCGACTAAAGGTTGACCAATAGCCGGCTAAAAATAATCGAAGTCGACAAAATCGTGACTATTTATCGGCAAAAGGTAGTCTAGTGATCCGTTTTACACGACGCATAGTTTGCTTAAAAAAATGACGCAAACTCAGCTCAGAGTCGACTTTTCGAATACGCTACAAGACTAATAGTACCCGCAAATCAACAGGAAACGTGTACACACCGCACGAGTTATCGCGATTGATAATGTTGTCCCATACAGAAGAGAGAACTTCGTTAAGTAACGACTGAGTGATAGTATTGCAATCCTTAATTTGGTTTCCTGCTTTAATCTTGAAACGAGGAACATTCAGCAGCAGAAATAATCGTCCGTAAAATTCTACTTAACGTCGGACATAAGTACTGTTTTACAATATAACAATTTCCACTCTCTCTGACATATCCTTGCGATAGCTAAATGTGCTCATTGGTAACGCAATGTATAATGAAAATTCACCAAAAGTAACGTGCTTTCGAAATTCTCACGCGTTCATTTATCTCAATGAATTTATGCCCAAGACTTTGATAACTTACTCGGCCAAACGACTACGTCAGGTATACGAGGAAAAGTTCCTTCCCTCAGTAAAAATATCTCGCGTAGCGTGTGTCCATGTGCTCTGACAAGCCGGTCGACGCCATCGGTCGAGTACTCAACATTTTCTTTTTGCAGACAGTCGATTAACTCTGGTGTAACAACGGGATCCGGAAACACTTGCGGCAGAGGTTGGGACGCAACCTGATTGGATAGATCAAGGTCGAACACATCCTTGACCCAAGCAGTAAAGTATGGCAATATCTGATTTCCGATGTTGTACCTGTCGGATCAAAATAGGGTAGCCTTTTAAGCACATGTCGTCATATCGAAAACTTGGGTTACAGCTAGTACTGAGTTCCGATGAAAAGATCTCGAGGGCTAGATGAATCTTACAATTAATTCGTTTTTAGTAAATTCCATTTAGGGTTAACTTGGCGTTAATATCAATATTCCTCGATGGGATCTCCGGGAACATGAACAAACACGTCTGAAAAGTCTGAGTTCGAGCCCTAAAGTTACGTAAAGTTGATACCACAGAATTTTTAATCTTAACTAATATTAAGTTAAGCAACTCCAAAGCGTGATTTCCAATAGCATGCATAAATAATAAGTTATACGAAATGTGCGATCCCTGTCAATCGTGTAAGTCCACGTTTGCGCAGTAAGATTCGCAAGTATTACCAGAAAATTTTCATCGTGAAACATCTATAGGTGTAAATATAAGGTGACATCATGTTGGTACAGCAGAAAAATAAACTTATGAATGACATTAACTAAACATGTGTTCAGTTGTTATTAGAGTATATGAGGTATTCCACGTAAAATCGACCCGGGTTTGAAACTTGTTCTCTTCGATTTGGCTCGCTTTTTGTTTTATTTTTTTTTTTTTTGTAATTTTTTGAAACATTTTACAATCAGAAATAATTGTGAAAAATCATGTGTCAGGTGTAAAAAATTTTGTACACCGAGCCGAAATTGGCGGGGATTCCCTTCCTATTTTTTCGAACTATTTCAATAACATTTTTTCAATCAGGGGAAAGAATCAGTTCACTGCACGCGGTTGCTCAAAAAATTCTACATGTAACGCCAAGTTTTTGACAATTTTTCAGATTTTCCAAAGTAATTAATTATTTGCAACTTTTGGAAACTTAAGAACAAAAATGTCTTTCGAAAAATGTGTATAATTTTTCAAAATCCGGTGGTAAATGTAAAAATGTTGTAAGCAGCAGCTCATAGTGAACTGACTCTTCCTTTTAATTAGAAAAACAAAATTTTCGGATCAATTTTTGTAAGAATTTTTTTTCAAATTAAAAGAACGAGATTGTCCACTATGGGGTGCAGATTGAACATTTATACGCACGTAAAAGTGAAAAAAAATTTAAAACAATTTGTAAAAGTCAATATTGTACAGCAGAGAACGTGAAAAAATAGGCGGCTCATTCGGTGAGATTCGGGATTAATCTTTGTTCCGCATTTGTTTGACTATCTCATATGTTTCTTATTTAAAGTTTGTTTAGTAATATTATGTATTTTTTTTTTAATTTTACCAACATTGTTTATCGAGGAATAGTATTAGTTCGAAATAATTTTAAAAACATTTAACTAAAGAAGCAAATGGAGCCCTTTTGCCTGTCCATAGGCGATGGTCCAGTGCGTCTAGCGGATAAGCCGCCAGCGATACAAAAAAAAAAAAAAAAAAAAACCCAGAGTACCCTCATCAATTACGATGTGAATGCACACCGTCGTTAGTCCGATTAGTACAGCGTAAAACGTGTAACAAGATAAGCTGAAATTCTCGGAGCACATGTTCTTATTGTCAGATAGTTGCCCAGCGTTGTCTGTCCTGTTTGCTTTATTCAGTGTCGTAATTGTTTGCATTGCCGGTTGATCGGTTTTACAGTTTCTATTCCTGACTCGTGGTTGAAGTGATCACGCTATTTAAGGAAAACAGCTGGGCGCGATCCGTAGAAAGTCAAGGAGATAAGATAACAAACTTATGTGCGGCATTCCACGTCGAGTCAACCTGGTTGCGAAAAGTTGACCTCTCCGATTTGATTCGCGATGTTTTACATGATTGTTCGGACTCTCGAAAGAGCTTGTTCTTTTTATTTCGAAATTTATCGAATCCATTGGAATTAGATGCAATGTTTGAAAACGATAGCATTGATCGATACGATTTAAAACAGTAAAAAAATTAAGTTTCTTACGATAGCCTAAACAAATCTACGTCTTGTAGGTACCGCTTGTTTTGTCGATCCAAGTTAGCGATTATAATTTGACTAACTGCAACTACTTTTTTTTTTAATTATTCTAATACAACCTCACCTTGCTCTATAACCTGAGCATTTGTTTATCCGAACGATATGAGAATACAGTCAACAAATAAATTGTTTCAATTAATGATTGACACACTACACTGAACCGAATGTTCAGTTGCTTGTACATAGCTGTGATTTATCCAACTAAATATTCAGTTCCGTTAATTGATATTTTTTTAAATCAACAGAACATGATCTTGCATTGAGCAAACATTTGTTGGATCAAAAAGTAGAATATTCAGATTAACTGAACGATTTTCAACTTTATGAATTTTGTCATCTGTACAAAGACATCGTCATTCCACATTCATAACTTTACGCCCATCTGGCTAACCTGTAATCAACCTAAGGAATCAAAAATTTGTCACGTTTGTGAGAGTGTCCTCCTTACCTCAAAATGTTAATAGTAAACACCTAAGCCTGAAGGTTGTCAAAATTATGTAAGTGTGTATAAACATCCACTGTAAAATCTTTGTAATCTTTGTTTAATTTAAGTTTATCGCTCTTGATGAGTATTAATTGGTATAAATTATGTATAAATTTTGAAAAAATTTAACCATACACTCAGACAAGCTGAATATAATTAAGTGGCACGTGTAATCCAATTCTATAACATTGAGATGTACAAATATGATTTAATAACTTTCAATAAATTGATACAAGACATAAAATAAGAAACAAAATATGAGAGGAAAAATTTTGTTTATAGCCTGAAGATGGCCGGCGGGCAGCCCAGACGAAACGTTGGTAATACAGTAAATTAACGATTTAAAACTGACCCACTTGGACGAATTTACTTTAATATATACACATGCAGATTCTGGATTACGTTTAATTATATTCGAATCATTCGTTTGCGAGGTATAAAACGTTTTCGGTGTCATCAATTTGTTTTACCACATAATAATATGGTAACGTTTATGAAAAAGTATCATGAAATCTATGTATTTTTTCTAACTTTTGAAGTCAGGTTCAGCTTACGGCAAAGAAAAAAAGCAAATATCAGGTCAATTATTATCTGTCTGGGGGCGCGCTAGCTTTTCACTCGTCATTATTTTTTATTTTAATTTTTTTCTTATAAAATAGCGCGATGAAAGAAAAAGTTTCGATACTAATTTGCGGCTTATTTACGGCAAATTATCAGACAAATCAGGATTACCCACCTTATTTTTTTATTAAATGGAGTGCGACAAATAAAAATAAAAAAAGGTCGCGCGACTAATTTACGAATGATAAACGACAAACTTTGCATTGTCCGAATTCACATTCTCGACGATTGGCGTGTCAAGTTCACAGAGAATAAACTTCGCACATACTCGTTGCGTAAAATCTAATCATTCGCACCTTATCCTTATACATACAATAATATTAACACGCTGATCCTCCTTTTTTGTACTATTACTTCTTTTGAATTATTCAAAGCAGCGACTTAGCATTTGCGTTTAATTTGTAATTTTTACACGTGCACAGTGTTTTTATAGACATGACGCTTTTGTCATTTTTACCACGTTTGTTATTTATACTATTATTATGGCATAGTTAACCCGGCGACGGGGTTAGTTTATCTTCCAACATATGGATAGTTTCGTATAAAACAATACGTATGGTAATATTGACTTTTTTATAAGGTTTTTTTTATTACCTTACTCGCATATTTATGGTAATTAACAGAATGGTGTAATGTTAAAAATAACAAGATTTATACAACTATAAACGAAGATGAATTAACTATGAACTTTCAACCATGCCAAAATAAACCGTAGACCACATTTTTTTTCTAAGAGTCTCCATGCATTATACGGTTCATTAGTAACATATTATACGTAAAAAAAAAAAAAAAAAACTGGCTGGACGAACGGAAAAGCTCAGGTTTTTTGCAAAGGTATAAATCCTACAAATTTTGTCTGACACAAGGCCAATTTCAAACGGCTTTAACGCAGGCGACAAATTTTCGTAGTTATATTTTTAATAGTATTAATAGTATTTAATACTATTTTTAATCGTAGTTCAATTTTTAGTAGTTATAAAATGGAAAACACTTTGTGAAAAGTGTGGTCTAGATATCAGGAGTTGCCACTTTTATGAACGCAGATGGCGCAATGTAACGGTTAACAAGGTTAAGGTTATTAAAGTTAATATATCTGAACGTTGAAAAAAATATTACTGTTTTTCACCTTTACAATAACTGAAGAAGTCGAATTTGCAATAAGAAAAAAATATTGGCAGATATTGAGCTGTCGATCATTTGAAATTCATGGAATTCACGGAGAACGAATGTACGTAATGCAATTGTACGGCAGATTGTTATTAATTGCATCGTATTGTTATTATTATCCCATTATTCCCCCATATTCAACGTTAATTATATTCATCGACAACTAAACAATTGATATTACATTATAAACATAGAATTTACCGCTCGGCGCGAGCCTCTTGAGTATTTTAAATTAAATTCAAGTGGCTTGACTTCGGAAAATTAATGGTCGGAAGTCCAACGTCCAATAATTATTCAATTTACATAACTGCGAAATTAATTGGAATCCAAATGAACGACACGCGTTTCAGCACCAGATATTTTGGATTGACGAAAAAAAATTAAATGCAAGTCAAACGATGATCACAATGTAATATATTTTGTAAACTTACCTCGTCCCAGTGAATTCCAACATCTGTTTGTCGTTGAGACGAAACTGTGAGTCTTTGTATCCCCATCCGTTCCATTTTAGCAGGTTTTGCCTTCAAACAATAAAGAAAACAATGGAATTGAATTTTTTTTTTTACCAAAAGCAGGAAGATAATTTACTTAGTTCTTTGAACGATGCACGATGAATGATTCCAAAAATAATGCAACTACTCAAATACACCGGATGCATTTCTGAATTATAAATGGTGCTTGCATGTGAGCTCGTTTTGTTTCTCAATTAAATAACATGAATTTTTTTGTATTTTTTATGAGACGTTTTTTTCTTTACAACAGTAATATATAAAGATTCTGTTGAAATATAATGTTGCGTTCACACATTTTCAATCATTTCGTGTGTCGTGCCCTTTTTGGAAATCATATTATTCAAATGTTATTTTTTTCCTATCCCCAATGCAAGATCAGTGTAAGTGTTCTGCATCACTGCGTCGTTACTTGTATTCCAAGTTAAACAGGTTGCTTATACGAAATGACATTCCTTCGCTAGGGATATTATGCCACAATATGCAGCACCATTAATGAAATCTATGAAAAAGGTATAAATTACTCCGTCTAACACATTCCATGAAAAACTTATTATCATCTAGTTAGACGAAGATGACGGCTTGTTTACACAAAATTACCTTCCTTCGCGAGGAATATTATGTCACAATATGCAGCAGCAATAATAAAATCTATAAAAATAAAAAGGATAATTTGCTCTGTTTAACATTTCGTGAAACTTGTTACGCTATAATCGCGATCCTTATTTCCAGATGCTTTTGTAGAATTACAATTGTTACACTGCATGTTCCGGATTTAGCTGATACATGCAAAGAAAGCTTTTTCGAGACTCCTTTAGCTTTCTGAAATTCAATTTCGGTGACGTGTATCCGCGATTTACCGAAGTAACCCAAAAAAATTGATCACTTCGACATGATGCATTTCACAATCTGTTACAGAAATATTATATTCAACGAATAGCTGAGATTCATTGAAATGAAAATCATTCACAATCGAAAAACTGCATATTATGTGGAAAAAACACCTGAGAAGATTCTCTCACAATGATTCATTTTGAAATTAACAATATTTCACGTCAAATTTACACATCAAAGGACGGTTTTAACAGTTTTTATTATTTGACGTCGTTGCACCCAATATTACTAATCCATCCTCTAACACTGAGAAAAATTTTATTTGTTATAGTAACTAGAAAAATTCAGTGAAACAAGTATCGTTAAAAAAAAAACTGTTTGAACATTGTTGGAATTACGAAAAACGAGGTACGCCTAAACATTTTGCGCTATCGTCGATCCTTTTTTGGTAATTGCGACGCAAAATCAGTTTGCTCGGTTTACTCTTCTTTTTTAGTTAAACAAGGCTTTAGCTTCAATTTATTGTTGCACGAGCATTAAATTTTCGCACCAGTTGGACGAAAATATAGCAACAGTGATCGTAATGAGAAAGAATAGTAACGGATACTAGACTTTCTGGTAACAGCTAGAAAACTAATTTTCGTTTTGTACCTAGAACTATATTTTTTGATTGCGGCAAAAGATGAAAATAGTTGAGGACTGAGCGGTAATCGGAATTGATAATTTCTCTCAGTGAACGTTACCCTCATCACGGGGCTCGTTGAATTTCAAACTCGCCACTCTCACTGCCAGTAGGACTGCGGAGAAATCGGAATCAACAACGTTCTTTATCGACTGAGACAAAAGCTATCTACTTCAGCCAATAAGGGTTTTTGCCTTATACAAGGGGGGATAGAAATGATTTTTATTGAATTATTTTGAAAAAACGAATTTTTTGTATCTTTAATCGAAGATGGCGGCTCCCCCGCCCAAAAGTCGAAAACTTGGATTTTTCATCGGGGCCCGGAACTAAATTAACAAAATAATATTTATCAAAATCATTTTTACCCCACCTTTGGTAGAGCAAAAACATCCATTGACTGGACTATTCGATGTTTCTAAAATCAAACAGAGGTATTGCATAAAATAGCATGCGTTGTGACTTGTAACTTTGCACAGGCAATATCTGCATAATATGACTTGTGCGAATACAATGCTCGCTTTGGCTCATATGCTGAGTTTACACGGGAACTCGTGGAATTGCTGGACTCGCCTTCGGCTCGTGCTGTAAACTTCTCACTCGTCGTCTTTATGAAAGCACTATTTGCCTTAAAACTAGACACTTGTCGGAAATAATCCACCTTCCGCAGTTGCAGCACAATATATTTATCGTTTTCTTAGGCTCGGTAATTAGTTGATAGGCGAATGAGTCGGTACATTTCCGACGTATTTTAGTGCGCTTAAGACGATGGCGTTGCCCGTCTTTTCCCATCACGTCAAGATTTCGAAATACTTTGATTAAAAAGTGGCAATTTTTCAGAGAATTGCAAAGTTTTACTCTTAGCATCTTCCAAACCGCTTCATAAAAATATTTTTTTATTGCTATTTACAGGTCTGATGAAATGTGATAACTCGTCAATTGTGTTTCGCCGAGAGAAAGAAGTCAAAAGAGTTGAATGACCTCGCGTGATATTTTTCTTATGTAAACTTCTGTTTTACCAACGGAATATAATTATCGTTACGAGAATTACGCGTTGGTTGCTTTTTAACATCGCAATAATCAATATGCCAGCGGAATTTGATGTGTGAACGTGAAAAATACTCAAAGTGTTCGTACATCTCACCTCGGGAATCGCACATCATACGTAAATTAAATTGTAGATCCGCAACTAGCGTATAATGAAAAATTGCATAGAAATCTTATTGCAGCTTGCGCTCAATGGAAATATGGCCTTGAAGATTTCTGCGTGTACGTAATGCAAAAATAAACATTTATCAAAAATTTAGCATTTTCGCTCCACCCTAATAGAAGATATAGGTGCTGAAAAAAAAATCTAGATCATCGAGACATAGCTGAAAAAAAAAGTAACTTCTCGCAGGATAGTGAGAAAAAAGTGAGTAAAAGTGAGAAAAGTGACGCACTATATGCCCTGCAATCACCCTTTCTTTCTTCTATGAAAACAGAGAAACGGGAGTGTGTTTTAAAAATATAAATCCGAGACCGACAATCGCCCAATAATGTGACTGTTTAATCAGTGAGAGCGATTGAAAGGTAAAACTTGCGTCAGTACAGAATCTACTATCGATCATCCCCGCTTGTGAGATAAGGGGGCAGGTGTCAGTTATGATTGAATTGATCAAGTGAACGAGACTAGTTAGCACTGTGACCGAAGTTCGAAACAAAGCCGTTAAAAAGAATCACTAGTTTGCGAATTGCAGCTTTGGAATAATGTACTTTGCACGATGATTATATGTATTGTAATGAATGCTCTGCTTTACTCACGCTATTTACATTTTCACGGCTTACTGTATTTTGGATCATTCTTAAAGTCCCGAATCATTTCACGTTTCATTGACATTGCACGAACTTTGACCTCGTAAACTACCTAACTTCACGTTTCTGTGTGTAGAATGTATCCCTACACTCTTAGAAAAATTTAACCAAACATAATGTCCCGGTAGGTTCACTTTGTATTTGTTTTATTTGTTACAGGTCTGTTAGTGAATACGTCACAAAATTTTGTAATTTTAGCATTCACATTTTCATATCAATATTTAATTTATATTTTTTACTATTTCCTACACTTGGTGATGGATTAAAAATTAGTTTAACCAAACTGAAAAATTTTAGCTGACCTCCTGGGACATTTTTTTCTAACCGTGTATTACGATACACTGCAAGAAACATATCGGCGTGGATGTCTGTACAGACTACAATTTGGTGTCAACCTAATACTATCTGATACTAAACTTCCGAAGTGACCACAAAAGTTTTTCTGTAGCAGTCCACACCGGCCAATTTTCACACCGCATTTTTACCCATCCATGCTTGTATATCATCTGCATACCGTCAAGGAGCCGGCATCTTTCGTAATGAAATACAAGCCGGCTGTGTGATCATGAAACTCTCTCACTTATTGCATATTATTTGTACGCGTTCATTTACAGACGACTTTTGTAAGTTTAGTTTGTCATGCTAATAAGTACTGTCGACGAAGGCACGTAACATATGTGCTGAGCGGAGTAAAAGTCTTGACATGGAACGTCAAGTGGGATGAATGATGCTGGTCAGTGTTGAGTAGCGCCCAAGATGCAGTATTTCGATACTTCTTTCTCGTGTTGTATCTGTACAATCTAAGCAGGTACTATTTCTAGTCGGTATCCTGCACATGAATCGGAAGGTTTTTATTTGTAGTTATATCTGCAACGGAAGATTCATTTGCTAACACATTGACCGTGACTACTTGTCACCATGAGACATTAAGAGCACTTAAATTCTTAATGCGTTTTTATACGACGAACTTACATCAGGTCATACAGGATATTTATCGGAGAGATCTTTTTAAGGAGATTGATGTTTGTAAGGTTGATGGTAATGATGCTGTTTTTTCGAGGGGAAAACCTTTGTTTTAGCAGAATTAGGTTCGGCTGAAATTCAGTCATTCGTAATAAAGCGGATTAACATACTCATGTTTTTTGCAAACTCAACGGCTTACAAGTCATTACAGATAGTAACAAGAAACAAAAAATATTACTATTTTTGGCAAACTTGACTGCGTTAAAAACATTCTGTAATTCTTGCAAATTGGTAAATCTTCTTTCAGTGTCACGTTACGTTAACGTTGCTATAAATTTGGCCTCTTTTTTTATACCTGTAGCGTAGATTCAAATTGTTCCCCTTTACAGATTATAATATCTTCTTTTTGTTTCAATGAAGAGCATTTTTTAGATTACAGCTCATTTTTTTTTTTTCTACACGAAATAATCTGATATGAATGAAAAAAAAAAAGAAATCAATCAAAGTTACGTAGCAAAAGTTTAATGAATCCTTCCAATTTAGGGAATTGATGCACGCGTCATTGAAACGCTCAATTTTTTTTATTTTTTTTTGATCGATTATCATCAATTGCAAATAAAGTGGACTAATTTGGTAGTTTGTACTTATCGCACATATCAGAGCTGGGTTCCATCTCGGAATCGAATGAATCTTTGCATGCCTTTAACTCTTATGTGCGCACCCGGATACCCGGGTACCCACCTCGTCACATTCTTTCTTGTAATTTTTTAAAAATAATTTTTTTCGACCTGAGCCTCCGGATCTAGGAAGTTTAACTCTTCACGAAGAGATTCCCATAACTATATTTCGACACGCTACTTTTAAATGTAAACATAGCTTAATTACTTATTATGTTTACTCAATTAAGTAAATCGATTTATAATGATTCTGTTCACATCTGAACTCAAAAAGTAATTAAAACTGGAGGTGGGTACCCGGGTACCCCGGGTGCGCACGTAAGGGTTAAGCGATTATAGACATATTTATTTAGAAAAAATGTATGTCACCCCTCCTTCCACCGAGACGTTTGGATTATTGAACAATCAAAAGGGTAAAGTATTTGAAAAATGTATAACAAATAGATACCTAATCAGTATCTGAGTCTCGTTGTCACTGATGCTTAAGGTGATACTAATTGCGCTATGACATACGCTCCCGACTTAAACCTACCAGTTAGCTTTTTATTATGACGAATGTCACAATTAAATAATGCGAACGATAAGAGGGTCCTAGAAGTAAAATTAATGAGTCACTAATTTAGGCGTGGCTACAGCCGCTCTGTCAGTCAAAATTGGGAGGTTTTCAACCAACGACGAGAGAGCGTGAACAGTAATACACGCGGTACTGAAAACACGTGTACAATATAACATTCGGGCTCAAGTCGCAACGGATCAAACGGAAGGGAAGTTTTTCATTCCCTCTGGTCGTGACAACGGTCTTCTGTTATTTAATATGTAACAGTTATCTAGGGCGATGCAACTTACCTATGTTTCGGTATCGTGCCCTTTACCGCCGTCGGAAGATCAATGTTTATCGGCTTGTTCCGACCGGCGTCCGTCCGATTCGGAACTATTTCGCGTCGCTCGCAACCCTCCGATTCAGCGATTTTTCTCACTTCTGACCAATTATCTGGCGCAATACCTAACCTAGCGTGCGCCGACATGATTACTGTACAACCGAGCCGCTACGCTGCACAACGTCGTGTATTCGACGTGCTCTCCAAGAAACCAAATTTAAATCGATAACACCTCGCTCCCCGCTCCTCCTCGCCGTTCGTGCAGCTGCATACTATCGGCGGCCAATCACGGTTCGCCGTAGCTTTCCCGCTATTGTAACAACTGACTGTAACTTGTCGTCGCGCAATGAATTATAGCAACGCGATAGCGCGCTCTCGCATTTCAGCCTTGCGCAAATTTGATGTCCCAATTATCATCGGCAATATAGTAATATTGTCTTTATTTTTCACACAATTACCATGATTTTCACGCGTATTTATTGTAGAAGCGAGGGGGTTGGAGTATCAGTTATATTTAGTTCGGCAATTGAAGACTAAGATATCTCGGAACGTTTAACAATCGGAGAAGGTTGTGCTATTGTTCTTTGATATCGAACGACACGCGGGAGTTTAAAACTACGACAGTTATGCCGTCGAGACGGTATTACAAGAAGTGGATAACACCGGTATCCAGTTTCGTAGGCGTGTTCAAACTGCGCCGAGCCCGAGAATTCAGAGGGCATGCGTCTGCTATTTTCTCCGCTGACTCGACGCGTACAAGGAGTGTATAAAAAAACTGTTCAAGAAGGGGTGCTGGACACGTGAATGAAAATTCGCACGAGTAGGTGTTTGTCATTCGTTTATCAATCTCATTCGTACGTTAATTCCATATTCAAACTGAAATACTTTAGGAGTTACGAATTTTTGCCTGTTAGACAAGATTCCTTCTCTTGCAAAATAATAACCAGCTCCCTGCCCGCGCTGCCGTATACACTACTGGCCTTTTCATTCGTGGGGTATTAGGGTACCAACCCACTGAACTGTAACATGACTGGAACGCTGAATGCATTGGCTAGGGATAGGACTAACCCATGGGGCTGAGGGTGACTTCCCAGGTGCACACGGAACACGGATTACCGAAAGACGGAACGGTAAGCTTCCCTTGAGAACGGTCAATTCTCCGTGGCATCCGGACTGTTACTTTTGTCTTCTGCTTGTAAATTTCGTTCCGCAGCTCGTTTTGCTACCTGTTCCATGTAACTGAAATAACGGAATGGACCGTGCAAATGTACTTTTTTTATTTGCATCATATCTCAAGTACAAAGGCACGATTAATTGAAATAAATACAAATCAAACCAAAATCCATTTTAGAATTGTCGGAGAAAAGCAAATGGACATCGATTTCGCGTTGTTCTGTTCCATGAATATGCTACGTGGGACAGTTAAAAAAACCAGAATCGGAACGGAACGACAACACACCCCTGTCTTCTACGGCACAAGCTTATGTACCGAATACATAGGATACATAAATCAAAGAGGATTAGGGGATACATAACCTCTGTTGAAACGTACGTTAACTCATAGCTCTGGGTTATTTTTCCCAACAGTTTGTCGGGTCTGGCCGGGTTTGGGGGTATTAGCAGTTTCACTTATTATCAACCAAGCAACTGACACGTCGGCAAAAGAAGTTCTTGATAACCAACAACTATCGCGTACAAAACGTTGGTAATATACCCTTGTCATCGTGAAATTGAAAAGTTAAGAAAATCTCGCACAAGAAATATGTACACCGAAATTATACGACGGAAAAATAAATATTATTGAAATACATGAACGTGTATCGTTTATATTTACATGAATATATCAAACTTCTTACAAAGGATACTAGTCTAATATCTAAGATGCCCAATTTATTTTTTCAAAGTTTTTTTTGCAAAGACAACTTTAAGTTCCAAATTTTTTGAAAAAAATTTTACCCACTCCATTTTTAGTTCCAATCGTTTCAAAAATCTTTCAATGAAGAATTTTGTTTTGCTTTGTTTAGCACATTTAAAATTATGAGTTGAAAAATTCGATACCTCAAGTTTTGATAATATCCGAAGAATCCCGAAACACTTTTCTCTTTGTTAGAAGCACGTTGAAGATATGTAGAAGGTTGAATCTATTTGATGAGTTTTCCCTAAATTTGGAAGCGGTAAATGGGTTTTCATCAAGAGAAATTACGCAAGATTTTAAATAAATATAAAAATGAATCTATCGTGATGCTTGTTACAAATTAGCTGAAGAATAAAAAACTTGTGGATTTATTTAAAATTTTGATAAGCTGTTCAAATTGTCTTTCCGTATTACAACTTTTTGGAAATGTAACGAAAACGGCTAAAGAAAATCTCAGTTTGCCGCTAAAAACGCACTGGCTTTAAATAAGCCTCGAGAATTTAACCTTAAATTGAAGCATAAAAATAGTAGCCATATATCTTAGACTTATAAGTACATAAGTTACATATAAGTACAACTTTATAATTTCATCCCTTTATTATACTTCCTTCGGCTATTTTTCTATTGTTCATATCAAGAACTAGTTTCTAACAGTCAATCGTATGTGTGTATGTTGTGCACGTATTCTAACAACATTTTTTTTGTCAATGTGATTTATTGGAGATGCAATTAGATTAATTAACATTGCTGAAATCGGCTGAAATGAATTGCCTCAAATGGATTTGCAGTGTGGAGGGTATACGGCGTCTAACCATGGACCGAAACTAACTGGCAGTGCTAAAACTCTAAAACGGAGACAGAGCTACTCACGAACTTGGCAGCGCAAGAGAGATAAAAGATTGTTGACAGCACTGGGAGCTAATTTCGGAACGCACCCACAGAAGTTTACAATACGACGTCCTGCGACCCATCAGATGGCGCTCGCCTCGGTGAACATGTGCGAAAAATGGCGGAGAATATGAATTTTCTTTCTTGCAGGTCTACTCATTATATTTCAGTGACCTCCTGCAGCGTTAGATTCGTGCAAAGGTTCAGGGTAGGGAATGCATTACACCAAATAAGTAACGCCACTTAAGATAACAAAAGAACTGAGTTGATCATTTTCGTCTTGTTTCGATCTTTCTCTCACATGATTATAAACAAAAAGTTGCGTTTGTGCAACAGGTGCTCGAATCCGACTGATTGAATGCGCACGCGTTGTTCCCCTTCTTATATTAAAAATCAGTCGTTCGCGAATCGCGTTTCAAGAGTGAGGTAATTTTGGCGGGCGACGAGTTGTGCGAGCCAGTTAATTAATGTAAAGCTTGTGATATCTAGTGATACTTACGAGTGACGTTGAATAGAAATTTAAGATTATTGTTTTTCAAGTTTGTGTCTGAACGCACAAATCGGTAATCACAAATTTCAAAGTTTGAACTGTGGTAATGCGTCTAACCTTCATTGACAATTGTCAACGATGCCTAGATACGAGCAAGCATTTCACGACGTGTGTTCACTTGCGAGTTCCAGTCGAGTTTCAGATAGAAAGGTATGTTTCATACTTTTAAACAGGCGCTATTCACAATTCCAGCATATTATTTTCCTCCTGTCGTTCCATTAATTATGCGAACCATATATTAGATTGTGACGCTCAATAACAGCAGCTACAAGTTGTCTGTGGTCAGCAGCCGAGTATGTCAATTATGATTAAAGTCACGGGTGATGCTCAACAATAAAAATCTTGTGAACTATCACGAAAAACTTATGCAGGATATGAAATGTAAATTAGTGCTAAATTTTATCTAAAGTCTGCATAAATTTTACTTGTTGATACTAGATTTTATTAAAAATTTATTCCTTTATCCAACATTTCGTTTATTGAGAGATCATGTTGAAACTTTTATTTGTTCTGTCTCCTCACATGCTGGATTTTATAATCATTTTATGACTCTATCTTACAGAAATGCATTGTAAAATTAAAAGAGCTGTATGACAGTGCCGAAGCTATAGAGGAACTTGATACAAATTCAAAGACTCAGAATGGAACAGCAACTACTTGGACTGCAATTATGTACTCTGTACATAAAGTATTGTTACATGTAAGTGTTTTGAAAGTACTTTCTAGTCTCGATAAGTTTTTATTGTGAATTTATGTTCTGTTAAATTAAAGGAAGTATTTATATGCACTACAGAGTGAAACTTTACGGGATACTTTAGTTATTCTAATTTTTTCGGAAAAATTCGTGATTCGCAAAACTGGCATATTTAGGATGTATCCATTGTGCAAATAGACGTAGTGTTAATCACATGCTGAATTTTTATACTGTGTGTTTTGAAACCATAAAAGTGAAATTGTGGCATTCTACTGTGCCAATTCATTTTTACGTCCAAATTCCATATTAAATGGGTCAGTCAGTGTAGGATGGCAGAATTACCCCTGCATCCGCTTTACGATCGTTATCCTGCGGGGTGTCAACTGAATTTTTTTGGTTACATCATCAAAGCAGTCCTAATTGAATTACTAGGTTACTAGAAAAATCCTACTTTCAGGCTGGAATACCTGGAAAAGTCTGCGAACTTCGGATTCCAAAAAGCATACGAATCCTAACAGTTGCCGGCTGATTGGTCACAACGACACTCATCATCTTTGTCTATTGATACAAATCACACAGTATAGAACTTTTCCGATTCATCTCAATTCTGAATCAAACTTATTGCAGCCTCTCAACATAGCTCACGAGCTTTGAGGGGAATATATTTCTCAGAATCTCGGTTCCTCCTCTCTGACTACAAATGCTCATTCTCGAGAATTAGTTACTTTATGCAACTTTTGAATGATTTTATGATATTTACCAAGACCCTTCAACAGAAAAGCTCTACTACAGCTTCAAGTGGTGTCAAATGATTGCAATCCAATTGTGATATTGGGTTTATTAAACTAGTTTCCGGGGTGAACAATCCTTTGTTCACCATAATATTAAAGTACAAAATAGTAGCAGTCAATTTTTATGACTGTCGCATAATCGCATAAAGTACAGAACTTTTGTAGCATTTTTTAGTACATCAGTCTTTATATCGACGATAGCAAAAAAATTTATAATCAAAACTCGATTCAGAAGGGATGTTTCAAAGATAATTTGCAAAAGATCCGTTGTGCATGAGTTTCCATGGAGAATTTTTTTTCCTTTAATATCTGGTGTCATCATACATTATGAATCACTGAAATGGGCACTAGAGTTTTGCGACTTTTTATAACAAGACAGTCACAATGATTGCTTCCATTGTTATCATGTTATTGGTTATTATTAAAGATTTTTCGTCTTATTAAACTCTCCAATGAACGTTTGAAATTTAGTCAACACTATCTCAAATTGTTAATATATATATAAAATTTTATCAGTCAACGTATATTATCATCAGAATAACACTGTTGTGTTTCTGATTTTAAACATAGGAAGCAGAGAGATCAATGCGAGTGGACGATAAACCATCAGGTTCCACATCTAAACTATCACGAGCACAGGAAAACAAGGAGTCCGTTCAGCGAAGTAATTCGATTACTATATTGGACACAATCAAGAAAGCGAACAGCTCTGAAATATTTCTAAAATGTGACGACCTTGTGGGACTGATACTTCAAATTTTTTCTGATCACAAATACATGGATTATCAAAAAATATACCTCACTATTTTGGTGAACCATGTACTGCCGGTTAAACAATACCAAACTAATATGTCATCTGGTCATTGGAAGGAATTGTTGGATAGTTGTATTGGATTGTACAAAAACCCACATCCTAACATTGACAAGATTTTAATTTTGAGGGCAATTTGTGGCATAGTACAACATGGCTGCACACAATCACATCTTGCTCTAAGGTTGAAAGGGATTCTTCAATTTTTAGGTATTGAATTGCATCAAGTCCAAATTGTACATAAGGTTTCTCATTCTCCAAACCAAGTATTCAGGGTCAGTCTTAATTGCTCACAGTTTATGCAAGCAAGAGGGATTAGTCACTATGTAAACCTGATTTACACTGATTACAATTACAAAGGTTACAAGCTGATTTCCAAGATCACAAGCTGATTACCAAGATCATAGAGATTGCAAATATTACACAGATTATAAAATGATTAAGAAAATTACACAGATTTCCAAGACTAAGTGACTATACCAATTATAGTTACAAAAAATTACACAGATTATAAAGAGATTATACAGATTACGAAGATTAGAAGGAAAGACAAAGATTATAGAGGATACCAAAATATTGCAAAGATTACAAGTGGCCACAAAGATTACAAGAATTTCAAATTCGGCGAGGATTTCTAGATTTGAAAAATAACATGAAGAATACAAAGAAAATACAAAACACTACGAGGTATTATCAAGATCACAAGTATCCTAAGAATTACGATTCCCAGGATTACAAATATTAATAGTTATTACAAAGATTACATGCGGCAAAAGGACTACAAAATAGTCTGAAGATCACAAGAGATTTTTTAAATTACGAAGATACCATGAAGAATTTAATGAGATCATCAAAGATTACAATCGATTGTAGAAGATTGCAATGGTTAAAAAAAAATTACAAGGATTACGTGAGATTACAAGAGATAATCAAAATTAGATGAGATTGTACTTCAGATTATTACAGTGATTAACCCCTCCTGCAAGCATCAAACAGTTTCTGTTGGTCTTAATTGGACATAATGAACTCAAATGCCAGTTATGTACAAAAATAACCAAATGAAGCAATACCAAATTATACTTACAAGTAAAAATCACTTTTTTAGTCGAAGTCCTCAATGATGCAAAGTCTGACCCAAGGAATCTTTCCGATGACACATTCAAACTAGTAAATGCTGTATGTCAACAAGTTGGTCCAGAAAGTAGAATGGCTCTTTGTGAGTTTGGAGAAATTGTTATGCGTTCTGCAATCGATTTGAATGGTAGCTGTGCTAAATATGACTGGATGCTGCTAGTAGTTCGAGCTCACCACCCTGGAAGTGTAACGCAAAATCATAACGCAGCCTATGCTTGCAATTGGGATACATGGAATAATATATTGCGTGCAATTTATTGCATGGTTATAAACAATCTCGCATTAGAGTTTGTAACAGACAGCTTTATTCAACTCGCTTGTGAAGGTAAGATCGATTAATTTCGTAATACAGTTTTAATGATCGTAACTTGTAATTTTTGCATACATGGTTAAGTTTCTTTACATTTCTCACAGGAATATGTTGAAAGCATAGATATTATATGTGATAATTGAGACCTTGATTTCGAAGTGTTTCAACAAAAAAAAGATGATCATTTTTAATTTTAAACTAAGTTGTTCTGGTTTTTTCCATTACAATCAGGACCATAAAGTGATTATTCTCACTGTGCCAATAAGTTAAATCTTGAGAAATAGCAATAAAGAGTTGAGTTGTTTTTGCATAAAATGTTCGATTTTCACTCACAATTGCTAAACTGTCAATCCGTATTTGAAAATTCATTGATTATTATCATTGTAGGATTGTTTAAAAAAACTGTTCGACGTTGACAATGGTAATTTTGATTCACAGTTTCATGGCAACTGAGAGATGATTCAACGTCCATTGACAGTGACATTTCAATAAATGAAAGTATTTTTTTGCCGCAACCACCGAAACGCAGGCGAACTGTCATTGGTGTTCAAGGAATGATCGATGTTCTTATAACTACCCCACTTAATGAATCTAAATACTCGGTACAAATTTTGAGCACCTTGATAACAGAGTATTCTGAATGTGTGAAAGAAAGTAATTTCCTTCCATTACTCGAATTTCTGAATACATCACTGAATGCATGCACAGATACCGATGTCATGTTCCAACTATGGCAATTGGGTATAGTTATGGTAGAATTTGAAAAAAAACTTTCGACTGACTTGATAAAAAATACTGAAATTCAAGCAATATGGCTCAAGATATGGAACACTACTCTCAGGTTAGTGTAAGATTAATTTGTGAAAAGTAAGGTTTCAATTCAAGTATCTAAATACACTAAAGTTTCGACATGGAGTAAGGTCGCTAGTATGAAATCTTTTATTCACATTCGGCTTTGCTGTAGGGATTGTACAATCTTTGATCTTTCATTATTCTTCTTGAATTACATATCTGAAGTCTTAATTGATGAAGTTTGATCAAAAACTAACACTGTCACTACTGCTGATTTTCAATAAAAGACGAAAACAGCGCAGCGAAATATATAGCCTCAAGGTAACTTATCAAGATTCATGTACACCTTAAGAAGTTCGCTCAGAACTCCCAATCAGTATCAGCGACAAAATGCGTTTTTAATCAAGCTGAATCAATTAAAAATTTAGAAAGGTGTATTGTTTATGATTTATTTATTATCAGGTATATTTGGTGCATTGCTTGCAAGCTATTGTGAGTTTCATGTCAGTATAATACATGTACTTCAAGAATTGTACATATTTATTCAGCGTAATGAAGTTACCATTATTTTTTACATAAAGTTACACTTTTCATATTTATTTCAGGTCAGTAAGCAAAAAAGAGAACGACGACCAAGTTCATAAACTGTTGCAGTCTCTTCTGCTAAACAAGAAAGTAATTGATACCAATGACCTTTTGAACTTATACCTGAAAGACACAGTCACATGGTCAAAGTCCAGTATTCATAGTCTGTTGGTTTTTTGTCAGCATAATATATTACAGCTTTCTGCAGAACCACCTGTACATGAGAATAATTTGATGCTACATAATGATGTACCAGTAAAAGTACGCCTTTTACAATGGGTTTTAGCCATCCCTCAAAGTAAATGGAATGTTGAGTTTCCTATTGAAGATGTTTGCGAGCTGTTGGTTGGTTTGACATTGAAATCTTGGCACAATGTTATTGAAGTTAACGTATCAAACGTTTCTCAATCAAGGCTTGGGATGAATAACGAATCCCTATCAAATCATTTCTTGCCACGTAAAAGTGCACGAGACAGTCTTACAAGTATGGAGCGCGTACACTTGTTGACAGCATTTGAAAGTAACTTGTGTGACGAAACCAACATCAACAGTTTTCCACAAAGCAAAGCATTGAGAAACAACGTTTTGTATGTTAAAACCAATTGTGATATACTTGTCAATGACTTGGTAACGAAAAATACTCTAATCAGTGAGTCGAAATTTGTAAATATTCTCATATTACAGACAGCAGTCGTTGCTAAGGTGTTTTCGAACTTTTGCCAGTTGAATATCGCACAAGAAAGTATGAAAGTATCATTTGGCATTATAATCAAGAATTCGTTGCAAGAAATATCGCTGTCGATTGAAGAAATGATAAAATCTAAGAGGAAGCTCAGGGGAAAATCTCTTATAGACATATTGGCAGCTCTATATGTGTTGTACAACACACCGTATCACACTGACATAATTGATATTCTTCGGTCATCCACGGAATCTAATATGCTGAAAAACATTTTATCACTGACCGATATCGAAAGACTGCGAAATATGAATGATGAATCCAAAATGGATGATTGCAACACAAGTATTGGTTATATACAAAATATGAATGATTTATCGGAAAGGCATAGACTTATAAGAAAAAGCGATGAGTTTCAGAAAACTGATTCTCTGTCAGAAGCTAATATTATAAGAATGAAAGCCTGTACAGTATGTGCATCATTTTGCTGTATGGTTAACAGCGATGGTATGACTCAAAGACAGGAAAATTTGGAGGTAACTCTTCTACAGTCAGACAATTATGATCTGACGCAAATATATGACTTGAAAATGGCTCTTCAAGTCTTGAAGTCATTGACGTCTTGTCAGTCGGCATCACTTTCTGGAAAAATGATTCAAAGTTCGTTGAAACTTTTACAGCAGTTATGTATAATTTGGCATAAGGATAACGAGGCTGCCACTAGTATTTTAAAAATCTTATCTAAACTGCTTTTCCACATGAGTTCTACAGGTACTGTTGTACAACGCCAAAACTCACTGCGGATTTTACACAAATTCCATGATTTTCTACAAAATAAAAATAACTACGGTCCATCAACATATGTTACGTTCATTCACTGTCTTGAAATGATTGCAAAAATTGATACCACTTTCGAGTGGGCTAAATGGCACACTAATGCAGATAGACCTGTTGTAGAAGATATTTTAATGTATATTCAAAGTCCGTTTCATGTTGTTCGTCTTCAGGCCATAAAGTGTTTGCAAATATTATTTGCTTCATGTGATGTGAATCTTGAATGGCTGAAAGGATTTTTTTGCAATCTGAAGACCGTGGTCGACAGTTTGTTCGTTGTTCAAGGGGAACTCAAAGCAAAAGTAAAAGAAGACGAAAGAACGAATCGCGTCGCAAGTGCTCTACATATGATGGGTATTGTGATTTCTTCCAGTGCTATATTTCGCAGCGAAGCGTTGCTAACCACGTTTCGACTGACTGTAGACAAAACCGTCAACTCCAACATTACACAGAAGATGTTAGCTAGCATCAGTGCGACTTTACAAATGAAAGAATCATCTTCCCTAGTTGAAAAACATTTGAACTACCTTCTAACACATTGGCTGGGAAATGGGTGTTCTTTAAAAAAATTTCCTTTACATCTAGCTCATTGCTCATCCGATCAAGAATTTTATCAAAAGCATATGGATATCATCGTACCGATAGTCACTCAAAAATGCAGCTTGAAAGAGGCATACAATCTATGCAATCAATTTGGTATGGCATTTAACAAAGTTGTTGAGAATTGTTTTCCACGTCTCATCGCCTGGCTGTTACCATGTATTTCTGCAGACCCAGTTACACCATCTGCTAGCATTAGTGTTCTCGATATCCGACGAGCAACTGATGTTTTCAATCAATTTTACAACAATGAAAACGAATTTCGAACAGTTCAAAAAATGTCTGTGTTACTTGAAAACAATCTAAAAAGCGTTATACTTGACATGATCAAACGTTTACACGATGAAGATCATTTCATGGAGTTTTTAACAGTCTCAATTAAATTTTCGTCCAATGATCCACCACATTTCAAGCATGAAGATATTATGCGCAGTTTCAGGTATTTAGATGAGAATATGATGAGACCTGGTCATTCCTTGCTTCACCTCCTCGCCACAGAAAAGCAACATGTAATAGAAGCAGTATTATTGGATTTAAAATGCAGTATTTACAATGTAAATACGATTGAGGATAAATCAAAGGCACTCCATCATTACATGTATTTTTCAATGATGCTAGTACAGCAAATAGATCGCAATTATTTTGATCAGATCTCGGCGTACATTATCAGAGATATTTGTTACACCTTGATTAATCTCACACAGGAAAATTTAAGGTGTATTCGTCAAGCATCTTGTGGTTACCTTTACCATGTGCTCAAGTACATTTTACCTACGAGGCACACTGAAATTGAACCGATCTTGAGGTCGATAGTGACGAGTATGATACCAATTGTAAAAACTAATGAAACAAGACATGCTTCCAACATATTGACCTTCCTTATTGTGGAACAAAATCATTTACTTGGAGAAGCGATTGGAAGATTAGATTCGTTTCCCATGGATGAAGTTTTTCAAGTATTGCGAGATATACATTTCAAATTGAAATATAAGAGCTGGCAAAAGCACAGCTTGGAGAACGAAATTCGACACTTTTTAAATACACGAAGTGAAAACACGGGGGACTACAGTATTGCAGAACTTGAAAACTTACTGGAGCAGTTGGAGACGCGAAAAATAGAATTAAAAGAAATTTATCAGAGCCTTGGGTCTGTTCAAAGATTTTCTGAAGATTGTGCTGTTAGTATATTGCATCAATTAATTTGTGCATTAGTGAAATTGACTTCGTCTTCTGATCCCGATATCTCGCTCAGGGCTGCAAAATGCTTAGGCGAGTTGGGGCCTGCCGATTTATCAACAATGATCTTACAACCAGAAAGTGATCACAAAGAGTTACTCGCAGACCCGATGCTCGCATGTACTTACAGAATGCTTGTTCTCTTATCAAGCTTCTTGATCCACACCGACGTATTGCTTCTCACTGCCACATCTGAAGCCTTATACAAGATCATGGCTTCTTACTGGGGAGAAAAAATATGTGTCGAAAAAAGTTTCAATAACTTAAAACTACAGTTTGAAGTTACTAAGGAATTGCTGCGAATTGAATACATCAGACCATTCGTTGCTAAACCCAGTCAAGTAAAAGAAATTTATACAATTGATCAGATAAATTTCATCAATTGCATCGATCAGGACCAAAAATTGTGGTTCAGTAAATCGAAGCGTTCTCATAATGATTGGATATCAGACATCACATGTGAAATACTGAACTGTTTCAGTGACTCTTACTTGAAACATTTGATACCAGTTTGTAGAGCTAATGTATTCTTTTGTGAAAAAATATTACCATGGATAATTCATTTGATATTGCATATACAAAAAGAATTGTGCACTGGAATATGCGACTACATCAATCGGTTCTTTGATCTTCACTTTATGAATACCAATGAGTCGAAAAACAAATCATCCCCTAGTGACATGCACTATAATATCTGTTTGAATCAGCAATCAGTTCAGTGCATGTTGAATGTAGTTGATTACGTAAGATCACAGTCGGTGGACAATTATCAATTTCCATTAAATTACTTACATGTAGCAAAAGCTGCTCAGTACTGTTCAGCATATTTTACATCCGTGCTCTATGCTGAATTGTGGTGTGAAAAATTACTGAAAGAATGTCCAGTGATTGATTATTCAACGCCCATCGATTACATTTCTGACATTGAATCTGAAAATGGGAATGTGTTGCAAGAGATTCTGAGAGAAGCGTGTATAAAAATTGGAGATCCAGATGCTATTTATGGATGTGGCAGGTCATATTTTCAAAATGCTTCAGCCAAAATAGAACATTACGTTCAGCTTCGGAAATGGAACAAAGTACTTCTTGCATATGATATAGAAGTATCGCTGGGCAACAAAAAAGCAACCAAAGGTATGCAAATGAATCTACTCTATGAAAATAATGACTTCTAAATTACATGCTCCGCTCTATTTTCGTTAACCCAGTGACTGGTAATATTGGTTCCATCTCGTAATTGTATTTCTTTGTTGATAGGTTTACTTGATGCACTGCAGCATTCTGGTCTACAATATCTCTTAGGTGCCTTTGTGAAAACCATTGACAGGAGCGATGAAGAAATAGATAGCAATTGTCGATATGAGTGTGCCTGGCGATTGTCAGATTGGAGTATATCCACATCCCAACAAATGATAAATCTGCAACAAGAGAACTGCATTAGCCTTCAAGCTTCTGGCAATAATAACTATCCCTTATTTCATTATCGCGCACTTAAATCATTTCATGAACTTGACACAGACGGCCTCAAAACTTCTATAAATAATGGACGCGTTAGCATTATTAACACATTGCGGAACATCAGTTTGGGTAAGAAATGACATCCGTTTAGTGATTAAGTTTGTATAGGTGTACTGATATTCTGTAGCCGACGTGAAAGAATTGGCTGGATCTCCTGTCACTTTTTCACATAATTCATATAGAATCGAGACTCGCATTTTGTTTTGAACCGAAAATAGGTAGCTAGATGTGGACGGACATACATGAATATCACTGCACATACGATATAGTGTAAAAACTGCAGGTACTTGTAAAAAATGCAGAAAATATTGAACAAATGTAAATCTTATAATTTAGGTTCTAGACATCCAATCTTCGTTTTTTCGTCAGAAATAGCACAGTGAGATAATTTTGAAAAATAAGAGAAGTCAAGTCCAGGAGTATTTGAAAAAAAAAAAAAATGATAACACGTTATTTGGCTAATATCGGCTACAAAACTTAAGTTCTCCAAATCTGTAAATAATGATGATTTCATTCAAATGATTAATTTTTTCAGAAAGTTGTAAGACGATCTACCCTGCTTTATCTCAACTTCAAATGCTGCGTGAAATTGAAGAAATATACTTTGCAAAGATTAATGATTATAGTTTAATGATTGAAAAATGGCGCACGCAAGATTCTATGGGAGTTAATGATTTTGAATATATTGAACCGATTTTATCACAACGAATAGTTTTGTTACAATCTAATGAAAAAAGCAAAAACGAAGTTATCAAAAATGCTCTTGTTGATACATATTTTCGATTGAATCAGTTATCTAAGAAGCATGGATATTTTCAAACATCTGCCCGAGTCTTAGGTATGTGAAATTCTCCAAATTGCTCTGTAATTTAAATATTTAATTATAATCCGATGATGATTTTCCATTTCATATAAGAAAAAGATACACTATTAATCATCACTTGTGCCCACCTTTGTAAATTGCTGATTCGAATTTTCAAATTATTTCTCATTTTATTATTTTATTCATGTTCGAGCAGTTTGTATAAAATTTTTTACAAACGTCATATGAACCGTGTCATATATTTGTATGCCTATCATTTGAATGTGAAATTGTATAAATCTCAGATTGTTTTATCCAGTCGTTTTCAATATCATAGCGGTAGTTTGTCAGAACAGACAGATCATTACTTTTCTAAAAACCTGGTTTTCCAATACCAGACGTCTAAAAACATAAATATTTATTGAAATTGGAGAAAATCATTTTCAATCGAAACCAATAGTTTTTTTCATTTCACTACAGGTGATGAAAAGTAATAAAAAAAACCATTTTATAAAAAAAACAAGAGAATTTTAATGACAAGACATTTTGATCATAATTGATGGTACTTTGAATAATTGAATTGGTTTATACAATGATGACAAGTAATGTACAAAATATAATTTTTACGGCTCGTTTACTAGTAAAGAAAAGTTCTAGAAAAGTAATGAAAGAAAGTTGTCGAGTAGCTAGTTGCACTCAAAATTTAACTAAACATTAACATCAACTATAGTTGGTTCTGATATCAATAGAAGTTTCTGTAAATTCTTAAATTGTTTAAAAATCTGATTAAAATATGAAGACTTCAGTTATAAATTTATTTAAAAAATGGGAGATAATTCATTAGTAAATTGTGATAATTTTTTATTGGATAGGCAGTTTGGCGAAACAGGTTGAATTATCTGCCGAAGTAAAAACTAATTTGGAATATGAAGAAGCGGTTTTGGCATGGATGAGTGGGGACCAAGAACTTGGCCGTCATCTTCTTCATAATTTGTTACTCAATGAGACCTTGAGTCTAAGTATGCAAGCACAGGCATTTGCACAATATGGAAATTGGATGGCTGAAACCAAATCAGAAAATCCGCAAGTAATGATCCAGTTTACTTTGTTCCGAGAGAGATCTCACTAGGTATGTCACCAGAGGTGATTAAGGATTTAATTCGATCTTTGCAGAGGGTTATTGACAAGTACTATTTGACATCTCTGAAGTACAGTGAGCAGATAAAAAACCCAACAGAGAGAGACAAAAAAAATGTGTTAGATACACAAGCTGCTTTGGCACAATTTGCTGACGTTCAATACCAGCGAATATTATCTTACATGAAATCACCACAATTTGAAAGCTTTAAGGAGTGTGTGGCTTACTCAGAAATGACAGCTGAAACTTTGTCCAAGCATCCAAAAGATGTCGACGAGAGGCGAGCTGCTAATTTCAATAAAATTCAAACCAGTAACGATATGGCAGAGTTGGAAAATATTGAAAAAGAGAAAAATATGTACTTGCTGTTTGCATTGAAGTAAGTGATCCTTGAAGCTTAAATATAACTATTTGGACGTTACAAATAGCAAAGTAATTAATATCTACAATTTAATTAATTTTTATTGTATCACAGGTATTATATATTGACATTGCAGCAAGGGGAGGATCACAACTTGTTGGTGTTTCGACTAGTATCTTTATGGCTTGACAATACTCATAATAAAGAATCCAGCGATTTGCTAGACGCATATCTCAACAAACTTCAATCTTACAAATTTGTCTTACTTGTGCCACAACTAGCCCCACACATGACAAACTCTGGTGATGTATTTTCTAACCAGATTTATGATTTATTACGAAGATGTGCTATCGAACATCCGCATCATACGTTGCCAGTACTGTTGGCGCTAATGAATTCGCATAAAGATCATGAATTCCAAAAAGGTAAAAAAAGGCAGAAGATCAGCCCTGAGCCGCGGGTTCTAGCTGCACAAAAACTGATTGAAAATCTCATGTCTACCAATATCAATCCCATTATACAAGAAATGCAGAAATTGGCACATTCCTTGATCATGTTAGCAAACTTGGAAACCGCAAAAAGTAACTCCCAAAGTATGTATAATTCCTGATTTGCTAAGTACAGCAGGATTTAAAATTGAGATGATGTTTAATCATATGTTTCGATTGGTTCAGAATTTCCAGTGCCGAACCACTCTCATTCAGTTCAACAAATTGAAAAGTTCAAATATACTCTAATACCAACATTATCGATTGATATAAAACCAAACAAAATTTACGATCGAATTGTGAGCATTGAGAAATATGCGAATGAGTTTGAACTTGTTGGAGGTATTAATGCTCCCAAGAAAATTACCTGCCTGGGGACTGATGGTATTAGGAGGAATCAGTTAGTTAAGGTAAATACGTAATAAGTATTAATATTACGAAATTATGCATGAATACATATGGGGAAGTCCACCAAAATTTCAAATAATTTTTTTCAGAAACCCCCTCACGTATTACATATATTTTATATATTGCACTAAAAATAATCACGAAAGTTACGCAAAAATTTTAGAGGCGAGGTTTATCATAGCATCAGGGGTAAAGGATACTCAAATTTTTTACCATGTAGCACCGATGCGTTTATAATAATAATATATGTACAAACGTTTACAAAGTGAAGATACTTCACTGAAAAGATAAAATTATATGTTATGATTCATAAAATCCATTGTAGCTGCCGTCTGATCCCACTTCGAGCACCTTCCAAAGTTTTTCATGTGAATAATTGCAAGCTTTTTCATTGTTATGGATAAAATTGTGATAACAGGTGCTGTTTTTGTATTAGAAACAATAATCAATAATCAGTAGTTCAAGTTCCTACCGTAAAATAGTGCTATTGTCAAACACATTTATGTTAGTGGTCAATATAATTTCTTTTGTTGTGTCACACTAAAAAATTTTGACGACGCATTTAATGTTTTTTTTTTTCAGGGAAGAGATGATTTAAGGCAGGATGCAGTTATGCAACAAGTATTTACCGTTATGAATATGCTTCTCAAAACCAGCAAAGAGGCCAACAAGCGTAGACTGAATGTCCGTACTTATAAGGTATGACAAATGATTTGAACGAGTGTAATCACACATTCATTCATTAAGGATGAATGGGCCATACCATCTAATTCAAATGTTGAGAAAAGAGAATGGTTTTAAAAATTTCCAGTCGTGTTTTTTGTGTTAATTATAGTGAACATGGGGTAATCAATGTCCTTCATCCTTGCTTGTTATCGCGTAGATTTTTCTTACTAATATGGCAAATTGGTGAATCGGTTCGGTACATCATAGAGACACGAAAACCAAAATTTGTCACTGCAAATCTATAGATTTCATTTTTGTCACTGCCATAATAAAAACTTCCCCTGCTCTTTCACCTTCAAATGCGTATCAAAGCTTCTTTTGAAACAATCGATTGTTCAACCAGTTTACTTTTGGCAGGTGGTACCTCTTACTCGAAGATGCGGTATTTTGGAATGGTGCAATAATACGTTGCCTCTCAGTGCGATTCTTGAGGGATCTCCCGGGTATTTGGGACTTCATAAAAAATACTATCCGAATGATTATACAACAAGGCAATGCAGAATGAAAATGGAGGTGAGAGGAGAACATGTATTATTTTACTGTCACAATTATCGATAAATATTATGTAATAATATATTTTCACATAATTTGTGACGATTGAAACGAATTGAAATTTTGATTGTTTAGCATTATTTAGTCATTAAAGTCCGCTATTAGTTGTCTAATCCGAAAAATCAATGACAACAGGTAATCATCTGCGACGAAAATGGTGTCCTAGTAACTGATGATGAAATGAAGAGATCGCTGTTTTCAATTTATTATCAATAATTCACAATCACCGTAATGAACTAAATGAAAACTAAGCTCCCAATTCTAATCTGATTTTATATTAAGACAATGAACTGCTTGCATGAATTATCGGCTTATCTGCAGGCTGTGGGAAAAATATTTTGCTCAAAGTACCCAAATTTTTGTTGAGGTAACGAAATATTTCTGCGATTTTAATTATGATTGTTGTGTAAAAATATTTTTCCCAATAACTGCACAGAAACCTTTGCTGATCTAAATAATTTTTCTGCTCAGTCTCTATGAACTGCGTCCCAAATTGAGTAGCAAAATGCTGTTTGTTGAAATGTTGAAAGCGGCGGTATACATTTTCCATCTTCTTCGATATTCTGATCTCCATTTTGGGTCTGCCAAAGAACGGCGCTTTTTAAAATAATTTGTGTCTGTGTATGTATAAAAAATGAGACCTTCCTACATGATATTTGCTTCTCTTTTTAGGCAGTCTTCAAGAAATCAAACCAAGAAAAACTTAGGGTATATATAGATTGTTGTAAACATCTTCATCCAGTTTTCCATTACTTCTTCTTGGAGAGTTTCTCATCCCCAGAGACTTGGTTTGAGCGAAGATTAGCCTATGTGCACAGGTAAGTCATGCTGAAAGATGAAACATAGGTATAAGCCTGTCGATGTTTTGATACATTTTACTATACTGTACTAACATATAGGGTGACCCAGGATTAAATGCCCTGTAAGCCACGAATGTGTTCCTCATAACAATCTCCAACTAAAACCTTTTTTACTTATAGGACAGGAAATTTGTTGTCTGTAAATTATAGCCGTTAGAAATTGGCCGATCTGGTAGCATTTACTCACAACAGGTAGCGAACGCATAATGATCAAATGACGATCTGCCAACCCTGTGCTCATTCTGTTGTGAGCCATCAGATGTTTCTAGATTGGACAATTTTAAACTATAATCATCATAAATGAGGAACTTCTTATGAGAAATAAAAAAGCGTTTTAATCACAAATTTTCACGAGGAATACATTGGTAGCATGTGGGGTGGCAAGGTGAAATTATTTTTTCAAAGCTTTTAAAAAATTTTATGAAGTATCAGGTTAACTACGTTCCAATTAATAAACATAAGAATGTGCTTAAAAAAATAGAAAAATTAATAAATAAATTTATCATGGTTCGTTGGAAATTAATTTAAAGACAAAATACATTAAAAAAAAAAAATGTATTCTAAATTCAAATGAGGTGATAGCGATCTTGTTAAGTAACATATTTCAGATACATCATAAGATATGGTAAAAAAAAATGAATTTCATCTTCTAGACAATTTTAACGTGTTTTTCATAGAGTAGAAAATTTTTCAATAATTGTAAATTTTCAATATGAAAACATTGATTTTTGTCAATCTAAAATTTGGGAAAGGACTCCAAACGGTAGAAAAAAATTATTCCATCATAGAACCGATCTTAACGAACGAAATTTTCGAAAGTTGTTTAAGAATTCTGAAAAACGTGGAACTATGAATATGTTCGAATGTTTTTGCCTCAATAGTAAATCAATCCAAAAAACATTTCTTCGAATCGGTGTTGTCAGAAATACTTGACAAAGTTTTGACATAATTAGAAATGGTGAGGGTCAAAATTACTCGACAGAGTATTCCACATAAAGTATTTATTTGTATGTTTATCAGTGTGGCAACGACTTCAATGATAGGGTACATCTTGGGGCTTGGCGACCGGCACGTGAACAATATCCTGATGGACAAATTGACAGCTGAAGTAATTCATATCGACTTCGGTAAGTTAATTCATCATTCTATGTTTTTTTTTTATCGGTGTAGGTCTTATGTAGAAGATCCTCACCAAATCTATACCTAAGTAAAAATAAAGGAATACATTATAGCGCAATCGACCGCATTATGTACTTTTTTTTATTTATCAAACACCAACAATTTTGATGCTTGCATATCATGTACCGACAGTACAGCCTGATCAACTACCCATTGTGATCAAAATTGTATCATGTTCCAAATCTTGAAATGGAAATTCTCCTGGAATGAAAATCGGTTATACAAAAAAATATAAGATCAAGTAATTAGACTCAAATAAGTGTGCAGGAAAATGGTGCTCGAATAAATGGAATAGTGAACTTGGATTTGAAAAGTGAATCCAATTTTCGATTATTCAAATAATTGTGTCAAACTATTCGTGATTTGGAATTAATTGCACACACCTATTAATAATCATGATAAAAGTTTCATCAATTTCCTTCATTAGAAACGTCTTAATATAGTTAATTATGCTTTACTGTTTTCCATAACAAAATCGTTACAAGAAATAAAACCACAATTTTACTTGAAAATTCGCTATTCCCACAGATTTTTACACTGGTATAATTTTAAGTATTTTTTCATATTATTTCTGTGAATGCATAACAAGAACATTTTGCAATATCGATTTAACTAATTTTCGTAGGTATTGCATTTGAGCAAGGTAAAGTGTTGCCGACTCCAGAGACCGTTCCATTTAGATTGACCAGAGATATCGAGGCTGCGATGGGTGTGTCAGGGGTAGAAGGTGTTCTGAGGAGAAGTTGCGAGGAGACTATAATCGTGCTCCGACATCATAAAGAAATCATTATAACACTCCTACAAGTGCTTCTTTATGATCCCCTCTTTTCATGGGCCATAACTCCCGCTAAGGCTTACAGTCTTCAAAAAGGCGAACAAGAAGGTTCCTCGGAACAACCAAAAGGTTTGTGCAGATATAGTTGTAATCAGTGTGGTATATTAGCTAGATCATTTCATCAAGGATAATGATCTTAGACAGATCCAATTTATCTTTTATCTTCATCTAGATGAACTGCTCAATGTAATTTTTTTTTTACAACATAAATATGACGTAAATTGCTTACTGACATTTAAGCGATGCTATTCGAAGTTAAAACTCTGATATAATTTTGCCAAAGTAAATAATTCAATAAAAATGTCTTCCTGAAAGAAGCTTTTTGCAATCTACCATGCTGAAACATTGGATTGTTTGAGGCACATGAATTTTTATGCCGTAAAGAAATATTTCGCGGAATCAATGATTTTTTCCTCAGTTTATCTAGAATCTCCTGATTGTATCGTTATCTTTTTTATTATCTATATGGACATAAGAGTTTGATTTTTTATAGAAATAATTGCATGAGATACTACGTTTCATCTGATCTGGATGAATTTCTATATGAACAATCTGATAATCATCTACGTACTCGTTATCTTGTACAACACTGAATTTGTAATTGGTTCGAACTTTTTGTAATGATAGGGTGCAACGTATTACAATGATAGGTATTTTACAGCTGCTGGAGAAATAAACAAACTTGCAGAGAGAGCACTCTTACGATTAGAGCAGAAACTGCAGGGGACAGAAGAGGGTTCCGCATCCAGTGTTGTTGGGCAGGTAGAGAGATTGATTCAAGAGGCCCACGATCCAACTAATCTGTCTCGATTATACCATGGGTGGCAACCCTACCTATGATTTGCCATTTAATCTGTATAATAAAACTTTATTGTACTTCTGCTGACTTGACGATATCCCCTCCGGGAGATTCGAATTGTCAAAGTATCTCTACAATTTCACAGTGCCATAAAATCTGCAATGCGTAAACGAAGGTTTCAATAACTGTTGTGATATTCTCTTACTTTTATAACAATGTTTCGCATAGTTTTCCCGACGAAAGCCAAATTTCTTTACATGAAACTGTGTACGGGGCTGCAAGAACGTCTACTGTAGGTTCATCAAACAGATAATAAGCCAAATCACTGGTACAATACAAGCTTATTTGAAGTGAAAATCAGCATAACTACCTAAAGTCGTGATATTACGAATGTGATAAGTAAAGATGAACCATGTACAGCATAGTTTTTATTCAGTATAAGTTTTGACATTTTTTTTATACTGTTATTGTATTACTAACTACAAAGAATATTGTATTATTAAATAAATGTACTCATATCTCGTTAAGTTAATACCAGTAAATACATTCTATCTTGAGGTTTTAAAAGAGAGCTACAGGCAACATAGGTTTCAAAATAGACGTGTTTTCAGTTCGTAGTAGCGCTGTCTGATTTATAAATTAATTTTAGGATTTAATTAATGGTTTTCTAATTGATTAATTAACTTTTTGTTCGATTTATTGATTGATGGTCAGTATACCAATCAACACGCGACGGTATTGAGACCTATTTTCATTATCAACATAAAAAATTTGCAATTATGTTGAATAACTAGTCCCGTCGTTAGACTATAAATAATCACTGATAATTATTTTTTACGCTTATAATTGCAAATTTCGCTTTTTACACCTATACGTTTATGATTTCGTTGTTTCATCGCAAAACTGATTTCACCAAACCATCTGTTATTGCATAGGCACAAGTTTAGAAAAATTAACACTACATGGATAATGAATACCTACCACCCCCTAACACCTCCAACAACCTCCGATCACCTCCGAACACCTACCAACTTCTACCATTTCCCAATACCCTCTACCACCCCCTGCCATCTCCTACCTTCTCCGATCACCTTCTACCACCCTCTACCGCCTCCTACCAGTGCCGACCACGTCCTACCATTTCCGAACACCTCCAACCACCTCCGACCACCTCCCCCGCCCTCCCCCCCGTCATCCCCGACATCCTGGTCCTCCTACGTTGACTGAAGAATATAAAGACAGTTGCCGAAATTGGGCTTTGGTGTGATAACCGAAAATCGTCGTGCACTTGCGCTCCCAGAGATGGTCCAATGACAGAGTTGAGAACTTATTGCAGAACATCAGAGTTACCGATTTCGACATGATGCTGGCTGCATTCACCTTCCGAGTAACACAGTCTTCGCAATTGAGAGCCTAAGCAAGTACTTAGCCTGTGTGTAATTACCGACTTGTCGGTGATACAAGAAATTAATAACAAGAATAAATTTCTTCCAAAATTCGTAGCAAAACAGTGATTTCATTAAAGTATAGATACCCGAGAGAAGAATGTATACATGGATCATAAATGATAATAGTTCAGATGTAATAGTGATGCAGAGAACAAAAAGTATATGATCCATTTACGATTAATACGTGATGCATACTATAAATTTTATAATTTTCCAGGAGAGGAACTAGATTATCTACAATAATCGGCTATGATATGAAAATAGAAGAATTATTCATTTCGAAATGGGATACCATACGACACGCGCTCGATGTATGCCATAACATTAATATTCATAATTATTCCAACAACGTTTCATTTGCTCTCTCGATCTTGAATTTTCGTAGGCATAGAATCGAAACGCTGTTTTCATTAGTCGCAGGTGAAATATCTACGTTGGGTAGAGGAGCAGAATTGTTTTTCGAAAAGTGTCCGTATGGAAAAAAATTCAGAGTAACTGTAATACATCCCGGTGAAAAGGTAAAAAGGTGATTGTCGGCGATTTTTTTATTATAGGGAGAGATAGAACGAAGCTTCTTAAAACTTCGAGTGTATTCTAACACGCATTTGAAAGGTACGAGCAAAAATTTTTATCATCCAACTGTCGTAGAACGGCAGCGTTATTAGCTGACCTGTTAACTGAAGAATATATCTTTAGTCAACGGCTGACCATGGAAGGGCCTATACATATAGTCGCTTGAGTCTGGAATCGGCAGGAAAGATGAAGTGTGTATTTCTTGTCCGAAATGTGAAAACTAAATTCATTATACGTCATATCATATCATCATACATCATACATCATCATACATCATATATAGTATTAAACTTCGAAACCAAAGCTTAGATCTTCGGATGTTCAGAAAGTGACGTCACCCAAAATTTTTTCTATTTTGACGTCATCGATCTGTAGTAATCAGTTAGCCAAATTTCTCAGTCTGGAAACAACCGCGCAGTAGAGCGGACGGATGAGAATCGCGTTCCGCAGATTTCGAGTACCGGGTTCTCAACCTCCTGGATCCTGCGCTCCGGGTCCGCTACCTAGTGAAACTCGACTTCAGGGACAAGAGGTGGACGAGGAGGAGAAGGAGGAGGACGAGGAAGACAAGGATTTCTGCACAGTGAGTATAACATTTTTATAATATTTAAAGGCTATTGTAATTATATCGTATCTAAAATCTTTTAAACTTGTCATGTTTACAATGAATTATTTCAAATAATTTTTCGCGCAAGCCCAAATTCAGTAGCTATCGTTGTGCTAATAAATTTTATATAATTTTGTATAATTTTCTCATAATCTTCTTGGTAAAATGTGTCAGTAAAAAAATAATATTAATCCTTACACAATATTTTTGATGTGTTCTAATGCTGAAAATATTTATTAGTTACCACCGGTAACCATCTCGGGTTAGCGGTGGTCGTTGGAGGTGGTCGGATGTGGACGAGGAGGAGGACGAGGAAGACGAGTAGAACAAGGTGGACGAGAAAGACAAGGATTTGTGCTCGGTGAGTTTAACATTTTGATTATATTTAATGGCAATTGTAATTATATTGTATTTAAAATTTTTCGAACTTGTCATGTTAACAATAAATTATTTCAATTCATTTTTCGCGCAAGCACAAATCAGTAGCTATAAATGCGCTGATAAAATTTATTATATAATTGATGATTTAATTAATTATAATAATCCTTACACAATATTTTTGATGTGTTCTTATACCGAGAATATTCATTACTATTCCAGGTATAACCCGAAGTGGTTATCGGTGGTTGTTGGAGGTGATTGGCAGTGGTTGGAGGTGGTCGGAGGTGGACGAGGAGGAGGACCAGGAAGACAAGGAGAACAAGGTGGACGAGGATGAGGAGGATTCGTGCACTCTGAGTATATCATTCTAAAGTATTGAATAGAGTAGGAGTAGGAGTAGGAGAAGGATCAGGAGTAAGAGTAGGATCAGGAGTGGAATCAAGGGTAGGAGTAGGAGCTGAATCAGGAGTAGAAGTAGAAGTAGAATCTGGAATAGGAGTAGGAGTAGTAATAGGAGTAGGATCAGAAGTAGGAGTAGGAGTAGGAACAGAATCGGGAGTAGGAGTAGGCTGAAGAAGAGGGCGGGACGGGAAGGGGTGGCGGATGGGAGCGACGAGGAGAGGGGAGGGGTAGGGTAGGGTATAGGGTAGGGTATAGGGTAGGGTAGGGTACCGCCTTGGCGTACCTTTTTCAAAATCCATTTCATTTCATTTCTTTAATTTCTTCAATGCACAGATATTATTTCATTAAAATCTCATATTGTAATAACGGCGAGTTCCACGTGGCAAAAGTCACGTAGAGACCGACAATGATCCCTAGTATTAGGTTCCAAATTGTTTCTTATGACTGGTACCAAGAACTGAGATAGGAGACTGCTGAGCTAGTAACAGCGGAGCTCAGCCTAATAATACCTCTCTTTTTAAGGAAAAATTATCATTGATATTTAGCATAAACTATTCATCCATTGTGAACTAAATTAAAATAGATTACTTATCAGGATGTATGAATGAATGTGTGAATATTGTATGTAAATATCTCTTGTTCATATTTTTAATATATCACCGACGAGATTGAGAATCGTCGGAACACCGTCAAAGAGCGTGGAGTAGCGCTGACCATATAGATTCGGGCACCAGGGGGTCGCCTTCGCACCTCATTGGCTAATTACCGTTGTAACTTATTACAACTGCAGGTCCTTGGACCCTCAGGCCCAAGAAGCCGCGTCTTTCTTCTGTTAAGTCGCGAGGTGCGTGGACGTCAACCCGTATTAGCCCATCTTGAGCAATAGTAGCGTTCGGAAAATCTTAGTTTTGACCGGCCTAAAGCCTCTTGCTAATCCGACAAATTCGAGCAATCATATTATCCTGTGATTTGAAGACTCACTATCTTCTACGTTCCATCTTTCCTGTTCTTTACTAAATCTATTTATTTCGAAAATAGACATTCTTATGATATTCGGTTTTCATCAAAAATAACCAAGTTTTGCCCAAATTCAATCCGGATCTGGTAATGTTGAGTGTTTATAATAATAACCAGTTACATTATCATCTTGAAATAATAATCGTTAGAATCACCTTTCAATATATATATCAAAACCGCGAGTGAATCAAATTGACATTTTCAACCATAGCTTTCGATAATAGAGTATTATTCTAAATTTACAAAGACTAAGTGCTCAACGTTAACAACGTTCGGACTCGTCAACCCTTCCGATCTCGAGGTGAGGCCCTGATCCGGAAATTCTACTGACGCAGACCGACACGATCCGACGGCTCTCAATCTCGTCGTATTACATCTAAAGATAAGTCAATCCGAGTGCTAATCATCAACATTGAACGAATTCTAATGTCTTCACCTGTCTAATCAAAATTTACTATCATAATATCTAGTCAAAGGTAAGACTAGAGTTGGTGGCTAGCTCCACTACCCCAATTAAGTCATACGTATTGTTTCCAAGATTTAACCAACAAGAAATAACAACAGGAAATATAATTAATTTAAGATAATCTAAAAAGAGAGATACAATACAATAATCACGACTCGCTAGTTATAAGTATCGTTCAGGATAGATGTTCTTGGTATCTAATAATAATAACATTAGAATAGAATAACACACGATTTGCTCAAATACGCAAACGGTCAAATTTAGCGATTCTGCAGCTTCTCTGCATTTGAATATAAATTCGTCCGTCGGTGTGGATTGTTATATAAATTCAAACACTTTATAAATTGTTACGTCATTATCAACACTCATTGTTACCACACATTTCAATTACCATATCGTACCAAATATACTTTATCTTTTACCAGTTGAATCACGTCGAACCATTTATTTTGAACGACAACCTTTTCCCATTTCTATTACTATGAAATCGCCTCAATCATTTCAACAAACGTCACAGACCTGTACAGGACTATACCAACACGATCCTACAAATTACCGGCTTATCGAAAGGTAGGTCTTTCTTGGATTTGATTTTTGTTCATTGTGGCTACGTGGAAGCTTGATTATTCAAATAATCATTAACTACCACCGCTGAGTACATTCTCACCCCCACGTAACAAATGGTAAGGGGTTGGACTTACTTTTTCTTCATTTTTCGAGCCCAAAATTTTTGGTCTCAGATTCGATTTGAATGACACTTACCTGACTGATTGGACCCTCAGGAACCCAGAAAGCGCAGCGAAAAAAGCGTAAGATCAACAGGAGAGAAACGGCGAGCAGAAAAGCAACTGATGAAAAATGTCGAAATTTCAGGTTCTCGTTTTTTGGCTGTAACTTTTGATGCGTCGATCGCAGCGTATTGGGACTGCGCCCAATCGATTTCTCTCGCAAAATTACGTCGGAATAGTGCAGGCAAGAATTTATTCCAGCACTTTTCAAAATCGCGAAAATTTTCGCCAAAAATGCAAAGGGGTTAGCCTTACTTTTTCTTCATTTTTGAAGCCGAAAATTTTTGGTCTCGGATTCGATTCAAATGACCCGTACCTGACTTATTGGACCCTCAGGAACTCAGAAAACGCAGCGAAAACAGCGTAGTGATTTAAAGACCTAGAAAGGTGATAGGGAGAGAAAGAACGACGCTCCTTAACACTTCGAGTGTATTTTAACACACATTTGAAAGATACGAGCGAAATTTTTCATCATCCAACTATCGCAGAACGGCAGCGTTATTAGCCGACCCGTTCACTGAAGAATATATCTTCAGTCAACGGCTGACCATCGAAGGGCCTGGCCGCTTGAGTCTGGAATCGGCAGGAGAGATAAAGTGTGTATTTCTTGTATGAAATGTGAAAGCTAAAATCATTATACATCATATCATATCATCATACATCATACATCGTACATCATACATCGTACATCATACATCGTACATCATACATCGTACATCATACATCATCATACATAGTATCAAAGTTCGAAACCATAGTTTGGATGTCGGATGTTCAGAAAGTGACGTCACCAATTCAAAATCAGCTAGCCGAATTCCTCAGTCGGGAAACAACCGCGCAGTAGAGCGGACGTATGAGAGTCGCGCTCCGCAAATTTCGAGTACCGGGTTCTCAACCTCCCGCATCCCGCGCTTCGGGTCCGCTACGTATTTCGAGTACCGGGTTCTCAACCTCCCGGATCCCGCGCTTCGGGTCCGCTACGCGGTGAAACTCGACTTCCAGGATAAGCGCTCCGTGGCTCCTCGTTCATGTTTACAATAAATTATTTCAATTCGTTTTTCGCGCAAGCCCAAATTCAATAGCTGTCAGTCCGCTAATAAAATTTCTCGACTTCCAGGATAAGCGCTCCGTGGCTCCTCGTTCATGTTTACAATAAATTATTTCAATTCGTTTTTCGCGCAAGCCCAAATTCAGTAGCTGTCAGTCCGCTAATAAAATATCTCGACTTCCAGGATAAGCGCTCCGTGGTTCCTGGTTCATGTTTACAATAAATTATTTCAATTCGTTTTTCGCGCAAGCCCAAATTCAATAGCTGTCAGTCCGCTAATAAAATTTCTCGACTTCCAGGATAAGCGCTCCGTGGCTCCTCGTTCATGTTTACAATAAATTATTTCAATTCGTTTTTCGCGCAAGCCCAAATTCAGTAGCTGTCAGTCCGCTAATAAAATATCTCGACTTCCAGGATAAGCGCTCCGTGGTTCCTGGTTCATGTTTACAATAAATTATTTCAATTCGTTTTTCGCGCAAGCCCAAATTCAGTAGCTGTCAGTCCGCTAATAAAATATCTCGACTTCCAGGATAAGCGCTCCGTGGTTCCTGGTTCATGTTTACAATAAATTATTTCAATTCGTTTTTCGCGCAAGCCCATATTCAGTAGCTGTCAGTCCGCCAATAAAATATCTCGACTTCCAGGATAAGCGCTCCGTGGTTCCTGGTTCATGTTTACAATAAATTATTTCAATTCGTTTTTCGCGCAAGCCCAAATTCAATAGCTGTCAGTACGCTAATAAAATTTCTATAACTTTATAATCTTCTTATAATCTTTCTGGTAGATTATATCGATAAAAAAATTATATCAAACCTTACACATTATTTTTGATTTGTTCTCATGCTGAAAATATTTATTAGTATTCGGGGTATAACTCGAGGTGGTTGGCGGTGGTCGGTGGGGGTGGTTAGGGGTGGTTGCGGGTAATCTCGGTGATTCGGGAGGAGGGGGACGAGGATTTGTGCTCGGTGAGTAAAACACTTTTATAATATTTGATGGCAATTATAATTATATTTTATCTAAAATATTTCAAACTAGTCATGTTTACATTAAATTATTTCAATTCATTTTTCGCGCAAGCACATATTCAGTAGCTATGAATAAGCTTATACAATTTATTATATTATTAATTAATTAATGAATATTCTTATAATATTTAATGGCAATTGTAATTATGTTGTATTCAAAATTTTTCAAACTTGTCATGCTTACAATAAATTATTTCAGTTCGTTTTTCGCGCTATTCAGTAGCTATGAATAATCTTATACAATTCATTATATTATTAATTGATTATTTAATCAATTACTCAATCATATTAATCCTTACACAATATTTTCGATGTGTTCTTATACTGAAAATATTTATTACTATTCAAGGTATAACCTGAGGTGGTTGAAGGTGTTTGGAGGTGGACGAGGAGGAGGACGAGGAGGACGAGGATTTGTGCTGGGTGAGTAAAACACTTTTATAATATTTGATGGCAATTGTAATTATATTTCATCTGAAATATTACAAACTTGTCACGTTTACAATAAATTATTTCAATTCATTTTTCGTGCAAGCACATATTCAGTAGCTATGAATAATCTTGTACAATTTATTATATTATTAATAAATTGATTAATTACATTAATCCTTACACAATATTTTTGATGTGTTCCTATACTAAAAGTATTCATTACTATTCCAGGTATTACCCGAGGTGGTCGGAGGTGGACGAGGAGGAGGACGAGCTGGACGAGGAGGAGGACCAGGTGGACGAGGAGGAGGACGAGGTGGACGAGGAGGAGGCGGGGTGGGTCGTGGGAGAGGACCTCTCCTCTCCTCAGAGGAGGGGAGGGGGAGGGGCAGGGAAGGGGGGGAGGTGGGCGGGGAGGGGAAAGGGAAGGGAAGGGGAGGGTGGCGGGGAGGGGGAAGGGGAGGGGAGGGGGAAGGGGCGGGGAGGGGGAAGGGGAGGGGAGGGGGAAGGGGCGGGGAGGGGGGAGGGGCGGGGGGGAGGGGCGGGGAGGGTGGCGGGAGGGAGGGAGGGCGGGAGGGCGGGAGGGAGGGAGGGAGGGAGGGAGGGAGGGAGGGAGGGCGGGAGGGAGAGAGTGGAGGACGGATGTCGATGCGAGCCTGTTAGAGTTAATGGAGCAGTACACCCCCCCGCTCCCGCGCCCGCCCGCCCTCCCTCCCGCCCTCCCTCCCGCCCTCCCGCCACCCTCCCCTCCCCCTCCCCTTCCCCCTCCCCGCCACCCGCCCCTCCCCTTCCCTTCCCTTCCCTTCCCCCTCCCCGCCCCTTCCCTTTCCCCTCCCCTTCCCCCTCCCCGCCACCCGCCCCTCCCCTTCCCTTCCCTTCCCCCTCCCCGCCCACCTCTCCCCCTTCCCTGCCCCTCCCCCTCCCCTCCTCTGAGGAGAGGAGAGGTCCTCTCCCACGACCCACCCCGCCTCCTCCTCGTCCACCTCGTCCTCCTCCTCGTCCACCTGGTCCTCCTCCTCGTCCAGCTCGTCCTCCTCCTCGTCCACCTCCGACCACCTCGGGTAATACCTGGAATAGTAATGAATATTTTTAGTATAGGAACACATCAAAAATATTGTGTAAGGATTGATGTAATTGATCAATTAATTAATAATATAATAAATTGTACAAGATTATTCATAGCTACTGAATATGTGCTTGCACGAAAAATGAATTGAAATAATGTATTGTAAACGTGACAAGTTTGTAATATTTCAGATGAAATATAATTACAATTGCCATTAAATATTATAAGAATATTAATTAATTAATTAATGATATAATAAATTTTATAAGATTATTCATAGCTACTGAATATGTGCTTGCACGAAAAATGAATTGAAATAATTTATTGTAAACGTGACAAGTTTGTAATATTTCAGATGAAATATAATTACAATTGCCATCAAATATTATAAAAGTGTTTTACTCACCCAGCACAAATCCTCGTCCTCCTCGTCCTCCTCCTCGTCCACCTCCGAACACCTTCAACCACCTCAGGTTATACCTTGAATAGTAATAAATATTTTCAGTATAAGAACACATCGAAAATATTGTGTAAAGATTAATATGATTGAGTAATTAATTAAATAATTAATTAATAATATAATGAATTGTATAAGATTATTCATAGCTACTGAATAGCGCGAAAAACGAACTGAAATAATTTATTGTAAGCATGACAAGTTTGAAAAATTTTGAATACAACATAATTACAATTGCCATTAAATATTATAAGAATATTCATTAATTAATTAATAATATAATAAATTGTATAAGCTTATTCATAGCTACTGAATATGTGCTTGCGCGAAAAATGAATTGAAATAATTTAATGTAAACATGATTAGTTTGAAATATTTTAGATAAAATATAATTATAATTGCCATCAAATATTATAAAAGTGTTTTACTCACCGAGCACAAATCCTCGTCCCCCTCCTCCCGAATCACCGAGATTACCCGCAACCACCCCTAACCACCCCCAACGACCACCGCCAACCACCTCGAGTTATACCCCGAATACTAATAAATATTTTCAGCATGAGAACAAATCAAAAATAATGTGTAAGGTTTGATATAATTTTTTTATCGATATAATCTACCAGAAAGATTATGAGAAGATTATAAAGTTATAGAAATTTTATTAGCGTACTGACAGCTATTGAATTTGGGCTTGCGCGAAAAACGAATTCAAATAATTTATTGTAAACATGAACGAGGAGCCACGGAGCGCTTATCCTGGAAGTCGAGATATTTTATTAGCGGACTGACAGCTACTGAATTTGGGCTTGCGCGAAAAACGAATTGAAATAATTTATTGTAAACATGAACGAGGAGCCACGGAGCGCTTATCCTGGAAGTCGAGATATTTTATTAGCGGACTGACAGCTACTGAATTTGGGCTTGCGCGAAAAACGAATTGAAATAATTTATTGTAAACATGAACGAGGAGCCACGGAGCGCTTATCCTGGAAGTCGAGATATTTTGTTAGCGGACTGACAGCTACTGAATATGGGCTTGCGCGAAAAACGAATTGAAATAATTTATTGTAAACATGAACCAGGAACCACGGAGCGCTTATCCTGGAAGTCGAGATATTTTATTAGCGGACTGACAGCTACTGAATTTGGGCTTGCGCGAAAAACGAATTGAAATAATTTATTGTAAACATGAACCAGGAACCACGGAGCGCTTATCCTGGAAGTCGAGATATTTTATTAGCGGACTGACAGCTACTGAATTTGGGCTTGCGCGAAAAACGAATTGAAATAATTTATTGTAAACATGAACGAGGAGCCACGGAGCGCTTATCCTGGAAGTCGAGATATTTTATTAGCGGACTGACAGCTACTGAATATGGGCTTGCGCGAAAAACGAATTGAAATAATTTATTGTAAACATGAACCAGGAACCACGGAGCGCTTATCCTGGAAGTCGAGATATTTTATTAGCGGACTGACAGCTACTGAATTTGGGCTTGCGCGAAAAACGAATTGAAATAATTTATTGTAAACATGAACGAGGAGCCACGGAGCGCTTATCCTGGAAGTCGAGATATTTTATTAGCGGACTGACAGCTACTGAATATGGGCTTGCGCGAAAAACGAATTGAAATAATTTATTGTAAACATGAACCAGGAACCACGGAGCGCTTATCCTGGAAGTCGAGATATTTTATTAGCGGACTGACAGCTACTGAATTTGGGCTTGCGCGAAAAACGAATTGAAATAATTTATTGTAAACATGAACGAGGAGCCACGGAGCGCTTATCCTGGAAGTCGAGAAATTTTATTAGCGGACTGACAGCTATTGAATTTGGGCTTGCGCGAAAAACGAATTGAAATAATTTATTGTAAACATGAACGAGGAGCCACGGAGCGCTTATCCTGGAAGTCGAGATATTTTATTAGCGGACTGACAGCTATTGAATTTGGGCTTGCGCGAAAAACGAATTGAAATAATTTATTGTAAACATGAACCAGGAACCACGGAGCGCTTATCCTGGAAGTCGAGATATTTTATTAGCGGACTGACAGCTACTGAATTTGGGCTTGCGCGAAAAACGAATTGAAATAATTTATTGTAAACATGAACCAGGAACCACGGAGCGCTTATCCTGGAAGTCGAGATATTTTATTAGCGGACTGACAGCTACTGAATTTGGGCTTGCGCGAAAAACGAATTGAAATAATTTATTGTAAACATGAACGAGGAGCCACGGAGCGCTTATCCTGGAAGTCGAGAAATTTTATTAGCGGACTGACAGCTATTGAATTTGGGCTTGCGCGAAAAACGAATTGAAATAATTTATTGTAAACATGAACGAGGAGCCACGGAGCGCTTATCCTGGAAGTCGAGATATTTTATTAGCGGACTGACAGCTATTGAATTTGGGCTTGCGCGAAAAACGAATTGAAATAATTTATTGTAAACATGAACCAGGAACCACGGAGCGCTTATCCTGGAAGTCGAGATATTTTATTAGCGGACTGACAGCTACTGAATTTGGGCTTGCGCGAAAAACGAATTGAAATAATTTATTGTAAACATGAACGAGGAGCCACGGAGCGCTTATCCTGGAAGTCGAGAAATTTTATTAGCGGACTGACAGCTATTGAATTTGGGCTTGCGCGAAAAACGAATTGAAATAATTTATTGTAAACATGAACGAGGAGCCACGGAGCGCTTATCCTGGAAGTCGAGTTTCACCGCGTAGCGGACCCGAAGCGCGGGATCCGGGAGGTTGAGAACCCGGTACTCGAAATACGTAGCGGACCCGAAGCGCGGGATCCGGGAGGTTGAGAACCCGGTACTCGAAATTTGCGGAGCGCGACTCTCATACGTCCGCTCTACTGCGCGGTTGTTTCCCGACTGAGGAATTCGGCTAGCTGATTTTGAATTGGTGACGTCACTTTCTGAACATCCGACATCCAAACTATGGTTTCGAACTTTGATACTATGTATGATGATGTATGATGTACGATGTATGATGTACGATGTATGATGTACGATGTATGATGTACGATGTATGATGTACGATGTATGATGTACGATGTATGATGTATGATGATATGATATGATGTATAATGATTTTAGCTTTCACATTTCATACAAGAAATACACACTTTATCTCTCCTGCCGATTCCAGACTCAAGCGGCCAGGCCCTTCGATGGTCAGCCGTTGACTGAAGATATATTCTTCAGTGAACGGGTCGGCTAATAACGCTGCCGTTCTGCGACAGTTGGATGATGAAAAATTTCGCTCGTATCTTTCAAATGTGTGTCAAAATACACTCGAAGTGTTAAGGAGCGTCGTTCTTTCTCTCCCTATCACCTTTCTAGGTCTTTAAATCACTACGCAGCGTTAAATACTGTCTCATATACGAAGCATCCATTTCATCTCGTTCAGAATTAGCGCATCCGTTATGTATTGCAGTTACTCTGAATTTTTTTCCATCCGAATACTTTTCGAAAAACAATTCCGCTCCTCCACCCAACGCAGATGCTTCACTTGCGACCAGCTAAAACAGCGTTTCGATTCTATGCCTATGAAAATTCAAGATCGAGAGAGCAAATGAAAAGTTGTTGGAATAATTGTGAATACTAATGTTATGGAATACATCGAGCGCGCGTCGAATAGAATCCCATTTCGAAATGAATAATTCTTCTCTTTTCATATCATAGCTAATCTAGTAATATAGGTGAATAGGATGGTTGGAGGTGTTCGGAAATGGTAGGAGGTGGTCGGCGCTGGCAGAAGGTGATAGGGGGTGGTCGAAAGTGGCCATTGATGGCCGGAGGTGGCAGGGGGAGGTAGGAGGCGTTCGAAAATGGTGGGACATTTCAAAAGTTAAAGTCGACGATGATCCGGTGCATCAATTTTATCGTTACAGATTTTCTTTTCCCATGAGGCATAGAGTATTCAACAACGATAATGCAGTCCTTAAAATTCATCATTCATCTCTGTCTGGAAAGCTAATTCGCAAGGCGTGGTATTCTATTCTATTTGCATTATTAGAAAAATACCCGTACTCTACATACACTGTTTCTAATCTTTTGCTACATTTGGTTTAATCCCCATGCTTCCACAGCACGAATAGTCGGAAATGTTTTTGATTATCCATAATAAAATAAAAGAAGTAACAAAGCTTAAATTTATTGTGAAACCTCTAATGAATACATCAAACTGCGGTCGAATCAATTCATTTATTATTTGCACATGACCTCTGGATATTTGATAAATTATTCCTCCATACATTGAAACATACGTATTTATAATGAAATATCATGCAATGGGCTGTGTAAACTATAAACTATAATTTCTATCGAATAGCTGCTTTTATATCAACAGGGCTTTGAGACTCAGTTCCGTTCGTCCTCCTCCTCGTCCACCTCCGACCACCTCCAACAATCGCCAACCACCTCGAACAACCACCGATAACCACCTCGGGTTGTACCTGGAACAGCAATAAATATTTTCAGTATAAGAAAACATCGAAAACATTACGTAAGGATTCATATAATCACAGGTTTTGTTTTTTGGCTGTAACTTTCGATGCGTTGATCGCAGCGTATGGGAACTGCCCCCAATCGATTTTTCTCGCAAAATTACGTCGGAATAGTGCAGAAAAGAATTTATTCCAGCACTTTTCAAATTCGCGAAAATTTTCGCAAAAAATGCAAAGGGGTTAGCCTTACTTTTTCTTCATTTTTCGAGCCGAAAATTTTTGGTCTCAGATTCGATTTAAATGACCCTTACCCGACTAATTAGACCCTCAGGAACTCAGAAAACGCAGCAGGACGAGCGTAGGACCAAGAGGAGAGAAACGGCGAGCAAAAAAGCACCTGCTGAAAAAGGTCGAAATTTCAGGTTCTAGTTTTTTGGCTGTAACTTTTGATGCGTCGATCGCAGCGTATTGGGACTGCGCCCAATCGATTTCTCTCGCAAAATTACGTCGGAATAGTGCACGAAAGAATTAATTCCAGCACTTTTCAAAATCGCGAAAATTTTCGCAAAAAATGCAAAAGGGTTTAATGGTTTAATGGTTTATTTTTCATCTTTTCCATAACAATATTTGAAAACATCATTGCAAAATTAAAAAGAAACAGAGCCTTAATTTCAAAACCTTAGCCTAGTTCTATATTACTATTTAAGATCTAGGGATAAAAACTAGAACGGAGAATAGAACAGAGAAAGAAGGCGAAGACAATGTCAGAAAAAAAGCGAAAAAGAAAAGAAAAGTCAAGAAAGCAGAATAAAGCTAAGAAAGCAGCAACACAGAAACATAGAAACGTGGGAAACAGGAGGTGGAGAAGACTGGATGACGAGCCGCCATCAAGAGCGGGTCTCCTCTGTCCGGAAGAGATGCTGATACAGATCGTGCTTTAAAACCGCGAGCGTCGAGACAGACCTGAGCTCGGTAGGTAGAGAGTTCCAGTGTCGAGCGCCTTTGACCGTCAGGGAGTGACGAAAAGCCTCAGAATGCGGAAGGGGCAGCACAAGTTCACCCGGATTTCGCAACGTGGAGGTGGAAGCTGCAGGTGCACGAAGCGAGAATAATGCGGACAAGTATGCGGGTTGCCCCGTGCGCAAGATATTGAACACTGCAATCAGGAGGAGGTACAATCGTCGGTCGTCGGTTAGCCTTACTTTTTCTTCATTTTTCGAGCCGAAAATTTTTGGTCTCAGATTCGATTCAAATGACCCTTACCTGACTAATTAGACCCTCAGGAACTCAGAAAACGCAGCAAAAAGAGCGTGGGACCAAGATGAGAGAAACGGCGAGCAAAAAAGCACCTGCTGAAAAATGTCGAAATTCCAGGTTCTCGTTTTTTGGCTGTAACTTTTGATGCGTCGATCGCAGCGTATTGGGACTGCGCCCAATCGATTTCTCTCGCAAAATTACGTTGGAATAGTGCACGAAAGAATTTATTCCAGCACTCTTCAAAACCGCGAAAATTTTTGCCAAAAATGCAAAGGGGTTTGCCTTACTTTTTCTTCATATTCCGAGCCGAAAATTTTCGGTTTCCGATAACCAAAGTAGATAAAGCTCTGAAACTTGTAGGATCAACGTATCTTATTATTACCGACTTACGCTCAAATGATGATCCAGATATTCTTCTAGGACGGATTCACTATGCTCATCGTCCTATGGCTTTCATTTTTCTCAAGAAATATTTGTCATTTGAAAAGATCAAATCAGACTCACATCTCATAGAAACTTTATGTTTGCTTTGTTCCGTAATGGACTATTAAAAATTCAAAAAATGGAAAAACAGAAACATAAGCACATTCTAATGGAATGAATGAAGCTGATATAGATAGCCTGTAACTAAATTAAAACTTCTCACATCTTATGAAATCTGAAAAAATCAATGATAAGATAGTCTGTGATCCTATTTCGATAAAATTAATTCCAAAATAATTAATTTTTATTTTTTATCATGTTACATGATCATCACCCTGTCGCACTGACAATTCATTCTTTGTCTCTCTTATCTGGAAGTCTCTTTATTCCGCCAGACACCCTGTCCACACCTGACTATCATCTCCTTTGATACCCAGAACACTGAACTTGCACTTCGCTTTCTGCACTCACTCACGCTTCGCTTTGCTCATTCAACTTCACCTTCCATCTACCTTCCCGACTTTACCTCTCGACACCAAGTACATGTTGTAATCAATAGATTACCAAGTATTATTTTAACTTGGAAACCCATATTTACTTTAAATGCCTCAATCCTGAACCCTCGTCTCATCCCCAGTATCCGGAAAACAAATCTCTAGAAAAATATCGGTCCTTCTGTCGGTTTGTCAGTCTGTCCCGACCAATTCCCGTAATGATCTCGAAAACAGCAGCCGGGAGCGCGTGGTTGGCTATATTCTCAAATGAGTAGAAAAATAATAATACTTTATTGAAATATAATGCTGAAAGACTTGCAAAATTAAATAAGTTCAATGTTTGTTATTCATTCGGTAATATGTCCAGTAATGCCAGTTATCGATATCAAAGTAACGGTCAAATAAATTTCAGTTAAGAAATCCGAGAAAACCCCGGGATTTATTTCATCTAGGTTTTGTATACACCTTGTTGTGTAGGAATCAAATTTAATAGACAGGTTATTAATGTTAATATAAAGGTTTATATTGAACAATGCGGTTACATAAATTGTAGACCAAATGTGCCAACGCAGACTCACAACACAATCTGTATATTATTTTATAATAGTATATTAAGACAAGACAATGAAACTTACCAGGGTAAGTAACTGACTACGCATGCGCAAAACAATTGGATTCTATTTGTCTATACCACGGTAATATTTTCGGCTGTAAGACAGGGGAGCCAACTTACTCGAAACGAGGCGTCAATTCGCCAATTGAAATTATGTTCGATGACTCGTAGCAGTTATCAGTCATCAGTCAGTGAACAATGAAAGTTTGCCTAGCCTTCTCAAATCACTACATCAACTATTAAAGCTCTGTTATAGCTTAAAAAAAATTCTCATCAGTTACATGCATAACCTCCGTCAGCCAAGACTGATAGCTCAAGTTTGAGTTAACCAGCCTGCGTGAAGATCCGACAAAGTTCGCGCATGCGCAGTCGATTCGAACACTCAATGTGCTTAGAATAAGGTGTGCTGTTTTCCTCTCTATACAATAGCACAATATAGTTCGGTCAAACCTGTATTCAATACTGTATTTCATAGTAGGCACTGCAGGGATTAAACTTAGTCAAACGGTTCCTGAATTATTTCTATAGGAAGTAACAGTTAACAGACGTGTAATGTAAATGTAGACAGGCAAAGCTTATCAATCGACATGAATCTATAATTTACGTATATAATTTTATCCTAAGAAGAGGTTACGGAGTCCACCGGTTGACCTTTGCCGCCGTTCCGCACAAAATGCTTTCCAGTCTTGATTTTCCTTCGGATCCGTGGGCCCCCAATGCCTATTTGGAGTAAAGGCCCTCCGGAAAGTCTGAAATTGAAAATTAAATATGGCAATGAATAAGCATATGAAATACACGTCTTTTTCGGTGTAGAACTAATTGATTATTATTACACAAGCACATAGTTTTTAAAAGGTGTAGAATATAACATTCATATTGTACAACAAATAGTTGGACAATCGTAACACTCTTTAGTGGCAGAAAATACTCCAAAACAGTATATCGTTGAATTAATTATTATAACAGTGGCGGAATTGACTAACCATGTAATTTCATTTACTGTAGAGTAATGATGCCAAGAATATCATCGTATTTTAGTGTTTCAAGTAGCTTGTGAGGTTACTCGTACATTATTCAACATAAAGAAAGTTTCTTATGAATCATTGTACAACTTCACTTTACTCAAGTCCAATTACCCGATTTAAATAATGCGCGTACTGACTGCAGTGTCTCATTGTTGGAGCGCTCGACTGACCGGGTAGCGCATATCTACATTAATCTCCATATATTCGAGGTGAGATTTGGAATTTCGAAATACTCAATACTTTGCTTAACCATACGATTGAATCGTGACCTGGGCATCTACAGAATTATACTATTCAGCTGTGAATAAAATCATAAATAAATTCAAGGAGCTCCGTGAAATAAACCGGAAAGGCATTATATTGCGTTGTTCTCACGCGTTTTTCTGCTCGAGCGATAAAATCTGTGAGAGATGAACTATTTCCTAATACTGAAATTCTACCGTTGCAGTTTGAATAGATTTGTAAATAAATTCGAGGAGCTTCGCGAAGTGAACCGGAACTGCATCGAGTTGTTCGTACGCGATTTTGCTCGCGGCTGAGTGTTTCAGTCGTCATTTTGCAAGTTTTGTATTCAAATTTGTATTGACCATGGGAGCCAGTAAGTAAGTGATTCGCAATGAATAGGAAATAAATAATTTTAATGCCTAATAATCAATAGCCATTTGTTTTCAATAAATTACGTCATTTTATTGTTCCACACATTTTTGCGAATGTGCCGGCGTCATGTGAGGCTAGCCGGCTCCGATCTTCTGGGAATGAGCTCGGATGGTGTGGAAAAAATTAATTCTTCGCCAAATAATTAGTTATTCTCAAAGAATAAGCAACTGCGGTGTCAGTGGTTTAATAGCCATTAAATAGCAATAAATTCTGGTATTTTTCAAAAATTCATTAAATTTTTTCTTTACCCATGGGTCTACCAGCTTCACGTTACGCCAGCTGACCCCGATTTTCCGGAAATCGACTGGGGCAACGAAATCGATTTTAGAGTAATTAATTCGCAATTACAAAGCAACAAATAAGTGAATCGTCTTTGTGATGGACTGCTGACATGGCTCTGCTAGCTCTACAGATCTGTCACCTTCAACATGTTTGAAAAAATATACGACTTTGAAGTGTAACTTACCAATTTAATTGATGATGACCTCTTCTTAATCAGAGCTAGGCAGATCCAGAATATCAGTTGAATGATTCCGAAACTGAAGATAACCCAGCCGAAAGCTGTAAATTGATAATGGAATCAGATTAGGACACATAAATACCCCAAGTCTATAACCTTACGTTATACCACTCTCAATTTTATGTTAATAATTACATAGTATCCAAAGTAGCACAAGTTCGACTCACATTTGACTTATCGTGGGCAGAAAATAAAGTCGGAGACTGATGAAGAGGGCGTCTTTAAAGTCAGTAGTTGACTACATTGTCAACCATGCGCTCAAGATTATCCGTTAGAACGTAAATTGACAGTCAATAGTGTGAAGTCGACTGTAAATTGATTTGACCTCATCAAAAAATAATCAGGCGAAACTTTGAAATTTGTAGAACTACTAGATTTTTTTGATCCCATTACATTCGATAAGGCAAGATCTATACGATATTCAAGTTTAGTTCTGGCGTTGTCTCGATCTTGGGAGTTTTTTTAATTTAAACTTTTGGCTTATTGACAGTCATTACTACATCTTACGCGAACGGTCATCGTCTGCCTGACTTTCTGCCAACACTTGATCAAATTTTTCATTTGTTAACATTGTGTCGGCTTTAATTAGTCAAATGTTAGTCGTCATTTCAACAACTCCGCTACCTGGGATTCCTTATACTATCTATCGTGATAATAGCGAATTCAGTACTGAAATAAGTTTTTAACCTATTTTACGAGAAAAAAAAAACAGTAATATAAAAAAAAGGGTACACTTTGCACTTTTTTTTATATCGCTGCGAATTCGGTAGAATTGAATACACACCGTAAGCAGCACTCGGAAAGTATTCATCATTGTATGTAACATCCTCGTAAACGGCAAACGTGTAGACGAGAACAATGATCATAAGTAGGGGTGTAATCAACAGCCAGCACAAACGCCAGTAAAGACCTGGTCGGTATCCCAACATGAATTCAACGTCGTTGAGAAAGTTGTTGAGTCCGTAAATCCAAAATATAGTTGTAACTTCGGTCACTCCAACAATGATCGCTGTAAAAGTTCCGCCGTAATAGTCAACCAGAGTCAAGATCCATTGCCCACCCTGAAATTTTAAAAGGGTGTGAGTTCTTCCGTTACATTCATCAGTACTTTATGGAAGTTTCAAGTAACATATTTCGAACAGGATTTCTTTAAATCAAAAACAGAATTTGCATTATATCCACTTCATAACGATTGATTTACGCAAAATGATCGCGAAAGAGTAATCCATTCTACAGCTATCTACGAAAAACCGTGAAATTTTCACGAATAATTCGATTCAAAAACTACGATCGCGTTCGAGGTTCCCTAAAAATCAGAATGATTTTCATAGGAAATCATAGACATTTTTTCCACCGGTGTCGGAGGTGGTCGAGTTACTGTAACGAAATGCCTCACATGCTGTTTAATGACTCGAATGGTCATTGTTTCTGTGCTTACCGGAGTGACGTATGTGAGACCCAGGAGAAAGCCGATGATACTGATGACACCGACAACGTACATCTGTTTGAACGATGTGAAGCGATCCGTAATCACACTGGCAATTACGCCGACGAGGGATTGCGCGCTGCCAATTCCCAACACGAACATCATTATGAAAAACAGAACAGCAAAGAGTTGAGGAACTGCCGGAAATCGCGCTAATGCCTCAGGATACGATATGAAAGCCAGTCCGGTGCCACCGCGAACAACGGTGCCGATATCGTCTGTTCCCATCTCATGTGCTAAATTTCCGAGTATCCCGAATATTGTGCAACCAGCCATGAAGCTCGTGAACGTGTCCAATGTGGTAACGATCATTACAGCCCTGAAATCATAGTCTGATAATGTTTTACGTACCACGTGTGTTTATTTTGAGCGATTTCTCCAATAAACGCAACAATCGCATCAATTTTTGTTTTCTTTCTTCATTATACAAAAATCCAATTTTATGGTACTGTTTAGGTAATAATTTTGACTGATTGTCTGCACCTTCGTTACTTCAAAAATGTCGCAGGACTGTAAAAGGTTCTTTGCAAGAAAAACATTCTGCACTCACTTTTCACCACATAATATCGCAAATTTTTTATTAGCTTCTGAACTGAACCTTTCTAATCATGCACTTGATTGTCGATTCGAATTAGGAATATGTGTTTGATAAGTATTCATTGTATTTTACCTGTAGAGATTGTGACGGAAGTTGTTGTAAGATGAAAACATAATGATCGCACCCATGCACACGCTGAGAGAGAAGAAACACTGTGTTATGGCAGCATACCACACCCCTGGTTGATAAAGCTTATGCCAATCCGGTGTGACAAAGAAGAGTATGCCATTCGCGGCGCCTTCCAATGTCAGTGCTCTGATCAGTAGTGTGATCATCATCACGTACGGAAAGAGGGCTAGAAAATATGCTGCCTTGCCAGCACTCTTAACACCCCGGAATTGAACAAAGAAAACACAGACCCAACTGACTGCAAGGCAGAGAGTTAATTCCCACGAAGGAACTCCTATCCCATCTTCGATACTGTCTATTTCTTTGAGAACGATCTTCCTGAAAATCAAACAAAAATGACATCAGTTTGTGTGAAAAAATATTTGAGGCATTTCACGTTACGCTCGCTTGCAAAAAATTGATTTTCCACCACATCTTATCGTAGATTCAAACTTCGAAACAATTTCAAGATTAGTTGGATTTAAAATCTCGAAGAATTGATCAAGTTATAGCTACCAAAACTGAACCACGCATCTCATATACTCGTATTCAATTTCAAATTGACGGACTTCCCCCTCGTATCGCTATTGCTGGGAAACCGATATCCACTTAATTTTTTCGAGCACTTCCGGCCGTCACCGTGTCTAGAGCTCGATTCAAAATTTGAAAACTAGCGCGTTACCTCCAGATCGCCTCGTTTCTGCGTGATTGTAGCGCCCGACTCCAGTGGCTAATCCAAGAAACTTTTAAGCCCGGAGAGCCGAAATATATCAATTCTAATATTTCCAACATCGTCGAAATCGTCAGTTCGATCAAGAATTTTCGAGTTTTTTACGAGGCGTGTGACAAAAATTAGTGCATTGTTAATAAACAAAGATCGCAACCATGTAGCAATTACGGCCTAATTTGCATATGCCCTAAACTTGAAAGCAAACAAGATAATGCAAGGGATTTACTCAGATTTACTTTGAAAAATATCGATCTTAGAAAAAAATACACAAAGTCCAAAGTTGTGGCAAAATTGAATTTCCTACAAGTTTGCTATTTACGATGTATCGTTAAAATTTAAAATGGCTGAGTTATTGAAAAACACATTTTTTATAACATTCAAAGTGGCGGACATAAGCATCAGCAGGATTTAGTCACTATTTTTTGTCTTTTTTTTACCTACTCGCATTAACTCTACCATTTCATATTTTTATATACGCTCTAATACTACCACGTCTTTCGGGTTATAATTAGGTTTTTACGCATATCCAAAGCGAACGTCGACAGTCCTTGGGAAGGAGTATGTAATTTAACAATAATGCGTTTATCATCATGTAAAAAAAGTAGCAGAAATGCAATTATAAATGTCGTTCAAAACAGTCAGATGTATGGGACAACTGGGAAATAGGATCTAAGGATTAATGTTGTACACGTAACGAATCAGTAATATCACAAGTACCTAAAAATCATTCGCCCACGTCGATGTTATGTAATTGTTGTCGCGTGTATTTGCGTATGCATATCTGTATTTGTGCCACGTCTCGTAATCTAAACCAGGTCTCCGGTTCATTTGTCTTGAAAATCACTGACCTGAAGTATAATTCAGAAGAGCTCGATAGTGTTGTATTGTCCAAAGTAACATTACTCGATCCGCTTGCATCGACGCAAGTCCCAGCCCATTCCTCTCGGCAATAGGACCATGGAAGTGTTGACTGAAAACTCACGAATAGATAGTATATTGTCAGCGCCATCAAAGAACAGTAATAAGTAACGACCCAAAATGCTGCAAGCGCGTGGCCATATCCAACACCTAAGAAAAAAAAAAAAAAATACACGGTATTACAACATCTCAATTCCTTGGTGTCCAACAGTGCTCTTAAGGTATCCACTGTCTCACAACGCGCTGAGGTGCATAACGTGTATAAATTGATTAAATCTAAAAATGCTAACCTTTCATCGCTGGCGATACGGACCAGACATTTACACACGATTGACTGGTGAACTGTCCAAGAGTAGCCTCAAGATAATAAAAGGGCTTTCCGACTACGAAAAGAACTATAACGTAAGGGATCAGAAATGCTCCGCCGCCATTCTGGTATGCGGTGTAAGGAAACCTCCAAATGTTTCCCAGACCCACGGAGGTCGCGATACATGACATCAAGAATTCCCAGCTTGATCCCCATTGAATTCTTTCCGGTGCTTTCGGGCCGGGTGGCTGAAATAATTGCATCATTGGCATTTTCCGAAAAGCATTCGGAATTTAGTATTTGCATAAAAAAAAAATTAAGAACGCAATTATTATGTATAATGTATAAAAAGCAGAGAAATATCAAATCAACAGGTCGTATTTTTTCTCTTTCGCCAAAAAAGATAATGACAGATGTTACAAGCAATTGAATTTCAACTGGTTTGTAACACGTGGATCATTCGTGTCGTATGTCATCATTGTTGTCGTAGTTTTTAACCTGGCGTATTATACTCCCTTCACGTTTTCTTCCGTTGGAAAGAGACAAAATATGGCCTAATTGTTCTCGGGTTTCATTGTTTCGTGTGCATGTGAAATATTTCCATGCAAAAATATCCAATTCAAGATAGTGGAGCGCAGTTGTACTCTCGTCAGAAATCTTACCGGATGGTCGAATTGAAATGGTGGTGGATTCTCAGTTTTCGCGCCTGTGTCCTCTTCGTATCCTGCATTATCATAGTCCTCGTGTTTCTATGACATAGAACATCAAAAAACGCTCATCAAAACACATCGAGAGTGAACCATTCGACGGTACTTTTATTTAATCCTACTTTAATTGAATTGGGAATCGATCAGTTTTCATCAGATTTCTTGACTATAGATATTGGAAAGTGCGGAATATTCGATTGAATCGCAAACCCGACATAACTAAGTAGTCAAGGTTTATTCCACCCTGACTTACAAAATATACAATAAATGTGGAATATTATGTCTTTTACATCGAACATTATTATCTACAACGTAAAAAATATGCAATGATCGTTTCTACACGAAATATTCCGAACATATTGCATACCTTCTAATATAAACTATTTCGGACTATAATATCACGCAACCTTTCCGTCGAATTATAAAATAAATTCAAGATCGTAAAAGTCGGCGTCAAGTATGCTTAGCATAGAATGGCGTACATCTATTATCTCGGCATGGTTAAATAATTTGAACTTTCAAAGTCTCGAAAAGTGCTGAACTGCGTTTGAGGTTCCAATTGATCAAGTTCCCTTGAGTTCAAAATTAATACAATATCAATGATACTTATAAGGTGCTCGTTTGGGTTTGCCGAAAATCGATAGTATTTATTATTATTTTTATTGCAAAATAGTCGTGTATCGAGTTTATTTATCCAGTTATCAATAATCAAAATCTTGAATATCGTAATACTTCATTTCAAATCGCTTGAATAGGGTTGTCCGCTTTCACTCGAAGATGACTCATTTTAAGCAAGGAACCATTATCTACAATTTACTGAAAAACTGTTTTTATCTTGTTTGTATCATTAAACATTTAATTTTACAACAATGGACCGCTATTGATTACCACCATAAAATGCTTATATTAAATCAACAATAAGAAAATAATTGGTTCCAGTGAATTTGTAGAAACTAATCTTCCAACAAGATGAACCATTGTAGAGTGAGAACGAATGAAGCTACTAAATTTTGTACTATTTCTGAGCGATTACAAATGAAGAATCGTGAGTTCTGAGCTTTCGTTTATAATAAGCTCCAGTATTTTCGATATTAACATTTTTAAATAAATTTTTGTAACTCGATAATATAATCATTTGATAAATATACTCAATGTACGACTGTATCGTAATAAAATTACTAAAAAATATCAAATCTTTCAGTCAGCCGATTTCCTTGATCGTAATTGATTATAAATCGAAATTTACAAACATTCGACACGTGTTCGCGCTACAATTATCTGGAGTATGTTTGATACGGACGTCAGACCATATGATCGATCGAAGCTTTTTTTTGCTGAGTCGATGACTGAAATGGTTCGAAGAATGCTGGGAGTCTAGACTTTTGATGGATAGTCGAATCGTCTGGGACTATCTTGATCTATTAACGACGCCGGTATGACTCCCGCGGAGAAGTGGAAATGAAATAACGGCCCCTACTAATTAAAGTTAAGTGAAATTAAAGCTTGCAGATTATCACACTGAAGAACTGATTATCATAATGTTATTACGCAATTTTATGAACAACCCCTACAGATACGCGATATTGCCGATTCGTCATGATTTCATTTTTTCTTTCTTATTGTTCCTTGTAGTTAGCAAAAATCCCTGTAGATGCTGTTGTAATTTTGATTTAACAGGATGCCATATCGGATCTGCCATATGATAATTTGCGTTATTCAGAATCTTCAGAATTAGTGAGCTGGCCAAAGAATTCGGTGGTGCCAAGTTTCGAAAGGTTTCTTTGAAAAGACGCTGAATTGTAAATTTTTGTCAGCATTTTTTGTGGCCCAAACCTCTGTTGAATGGTTTGATACCTTGACATTGGTTATTACTGAGAACCGTGAATTCTGAATGATTAAATCTAATAAATTGCTGATGTCAAAGTTCTGAATCACTGCATATAATTATGAAGAATTTTCATGTGTAAGGCGTTAGGAGGATGACTTTGACCTTTCAAAATTCGATCATTTAAACTTTCGACCATTCCAACTGTTGACCATATTCGGAAGTTTGGCATCTTGAAATGTTAAACTATTATAGGGATTTGTAATCTTTGTTAAATGAAGAGATCCGGCATTATGATAAATCTGAATAAACGTGATTGAAATTTTCCGTGACCTGAGCCTCTGATATTCAATGTCTAAGTAAGCCGAATAACTGAATATACTTTTGACGAAGAAGATTCTCATAATATTTGCCGTCGAGAAATTTATGCTAGCTGTATTAATTAGTTATGTACTGATATTGGAGGTGAAATCATGAAAAGCATATACATATTTAATTATGAACCGAAAGATTTTATGAGCCTGCAATTATACATCAAGATTCGTAAAAGTGGCCGTGAAATAGATTATCTGACCAGACTTACTTGACTGTCTTACATAGCAAAAGATATCCTAATATCGAATCAATAATAACGCATTAATAACCGTCGATCGTAAATTATCAGTTGAGGTGTCACTGAGAACCGTCGAACTGCTGATTAAAATATTGAATGAGACCAAAATATTTACTGCACAGGTGTTAAAGAGCTGACGTTTCTGATCTATTGAGTTATGAGAAAGTTTTTTGCACTGAATTAAAGTTATTAATGATATTGAAGTTTCAAAATCCAGTTACGAACCAATTGCAATTGAATTTGCTGCTTTGAAAGAGTCGTCAAGTCTTGAGTTTTTCTATAAGAGCGTGATTATCAGCTACTGCATATATTTTGAAATAGATTAAAAAAAAAAAAAGAAAGAAAGAAATGAATCCTAACATTTATTGAAATTACTTATCCGTTGTGATTCATAGCTTATGTTGATGAAAAAACAGTGAAAATGGTATATTTTATTTCTGAAGTAACTTTGGACTGGAAGTAATACTTTGGGAAGCGAAAAATTTTCGGATTTCGAATTTCCAAGCAAAGATCCGAAAGTTTCCCACATCCCAAAAGCAGTACTTCCAGTCCAATGTTACACTATTTCCGGTTTACGCTATTTCTTCCAACCATATTTGTTCTAAATCAAAAAATGGTTTCATATAGCAGCTGAAAACTAGTAGTTGCACAAAACAGCGATATGTAAAGGAACTATTAAGGCGTTTTGGTAGCGAATCGAAAAACAAAAATGATGTGAAAATTTTTTCGCCGCCAATGTTTGCCGCCAATGTTGAGGGTTAAGCCCAAAATTTAAAATTACTCTCGGCAAGGTTATCAAAAATAACTCCTAGAAAAACGTTTCACCGCTTAAAAGGTGCTGAAGGAACTAGGATAATCAATGCAGCGACGAATAACGTCCAATGTCGAGAAACAGACTGAAGCCTTGAAGTTCTGGCACCGAAAAGGCTCAAGTCAATAGATGCAAAATAGATATGAGTAAAATGTTATACCTACAGACAAAAACCGTCTGGAAATTTCGAAAAAAGTCAATTATTTAATGCGGCTACGAAGATGAATTTTAGGTGGTATAAAAGAGTGAAAAAAATTATTAAGAATTAGTAGGTGCACCTTTGTTGTCTCCATGCCTTTGATCCTAATTGCGGCCGTTTGTTTTTCGGTGTTGATGGTGAACGGGCCGGTAAGGTAATTGGACTGACGATGAGCCAGAAGTTTCAGGCTCTCGCTAAGAATCTACTACACGCTACGACATTGAAAACAGTGCAAAGAATACTATTACACGGATAAGATAAGAGATAACAGTTGTTCTTACAATCTGTCAATTTCTTTGTCTCTGCTAAAACTTAACGAATTGCTGATCGAAAATCAATCCTAGTGGATAGATATCTTTTAGTGAACGGCTTAGGTGTGCAGTTTTTGCCAACATGTTTCGGACCTACGAAAATTCCAAAGTATTTTCCACACGACAGCAATAGCACCGATTGTCTTTCTCTGCTATATTCACAAATTCGCTGATATCAGTAGACAATTGCGTTGCATTTCGAACGTTATACGCATATCGGCGATTTATTATGAGAAGAGAATCAGTTAACAATAAGTCTTATCGTCAAATACATTTCGAAATTTGCACATCGGTTGTTTTAACCTAGTTGAATTTTTATATTGACCAGTGTTTTTTTTTTTTCAATGAAGATTCCCGCGAATTGTTACACGGTACGTAAAATAGTGCAGTATTTTTCAATAAATATTTTTGTTCTATACTGTAACGTGTACGATTATTCAGAGTTTATTTTATCATATATTTTAAATCAAGCTTTATTGTGAGTTGCTTTGCCGTGCAAGATAAAGATTGAAATTAATTATAATCAAAGAAATGCGGCCTCCTCTTAGTTGGTGGAAAGTAGGACCGATCTCGCCGACCTGAAAACACTCTACGCTAATATAAGCTGTGCGTTTCGCAGACCCAGGGGTTTAAAGCCAGAGCCGTTTACGCCAAATGAATCTCAATTAGCTGTAGCTATTCTAATCGAGGAGTTCAGGATAACGATGCTCCGTGACACTCTCGGTCAAGGAATAAAATTCGTTCGAATTAAGGTTTTAATTAATAAAGCAAATCAGAAACGAACATATAAAAACTGAATTGAAACAACTCGATATAAACACAAAAAAATAAATAAAAATGATGCAAAATAAACTATTACAAAACCAACATAAAATATTACAGTATTTTCAGGTACTGTTCCTATTCGATTGTTTTAAGCGCTACGCATAGAGTTACAGCTTGAAGTTAAGATTTAATAAATTTGGCGCTTTACCGAAATTCACCAAGTCCTAGAAACGGAGAAAGAGAATTTTAAGAGGTCAGAAAATGTTACTGAAATCTGTTATCCGAACATATGACGTCGCTTGCATGCATTTGAGCAGTATTTGCAAAACATATCGCGTAAAGGTCTTAAGATATGAGTCGTATAGACGTTCTCTGCCAAACCAATTAAGATTGCGCGACAAAATAAGATAATTTCACAAATAACTTGCGAATTAAAATGTTATACCGCATGCGCCAAGTTTTACATTGTGTCATTCACAATTTACGCCAGCTTTGGCTGATTTCAATTCTAATAGCTGCAAGTTTTCCACACGCCCTTTTTTTGAGTAAGGTAATTTCCGTGATATTTCGGTACATTTTAAAAATCAATCATAGATATCTCATTTTATTCCCGAGAGCGTCATTATCACATATTGACAAACGGATTAGTAAAATTTCAGGGGGGTAATTCCTGCATAACCGGATGTTTTTTTGGAATGTCCTACGACGAAATATTTCGTATGAAATACTGGAGGAAAGTCACAGATTCAGCGAAGTTCGCCTGAATTTTGATAACTAACGATGATGATAAATTTTACCGATCGAGATTTGTGTCATATTTCACGATTAGCCGACTTTCTCTAATCATGGCCCGTGAGACGATACAGATCGGTGTAAAATGTACCCTGAATTGCATAAATGCAGGCGGATATTTTATCCTACGTCGAACTGCCCACGTAACATTTCCCCGAAATAACTTGGTATATTATAGTAGCATCAAGCCATTTGAATTAACAAGTTCGGCAACAGACTTTCTGAACAGATTCAGACTGTTCGTAGTAAATTTGAGACATGTAGAGGATAACGTACCGTATAATGATGTCAAGGAATATCATCATCGTGTAACCGACGATACAAATTGTCAGTTACAAATAAAAGTAAGCAAGCAATTTCTAAGTGAAACGGAGTACAGTCGTTTGGGACTGAAGAAGGGGGTTAGCTGGAAAGTTTTTCGGGTCTGTTGCAAATTAGTATTCTTACAGATTTCGACGTGCTCTTACCGAGTTTTTACTTTGCCACTTCGTATCTTTGCCGCTTGCGCTGCCGTATTGGAAAGATGGCGCACAAAGCCAGTTTTTTTGACAATATCTGCTGTCCGACTCACTCTACGATAAAAATAGTCGTTTAATGAATTAAATTCGAGAAAATTTCCTACATTTTATGTACTAACCTTTTTTTTTTGTAAAATGAATGGTTTCAGCGTACAAGCGAAGCAAAGTCCACTCCAACACGTGTACTGGCTGACAAACTCATTTTCACACCACCGTGAGGTAGAGTAAATGGCGTGTATTTTTCTTCGCGGTATCCCCAGTAGACCTAATCCACATGTGATGCAATAATTTCAGGAAAAAAAATTACACAACTTAGTCTATTTTCCTTCGCTTCCCTGATACCCCCGATGGACCAGATTCTGCAAGTTCATCGTCTTCACATTCGAACAAAACGTCACGTTTTTCAACTTTATCAGCCATAGGGTTATCAGTTTCAACGTCATCACCTTCTTTCTCGATTCCGTCATAGATCTGTTCAAGAACGGACTCCGTTTCTTTCACTTCATTCATATCTTGTAGTGCATTCTTGCATTTTTCCATCCCCATTGCTCTGCATCTTGTTCGACTCCATACCACTGCTGGACCTGGTGATAGGTTCGGAACGAATGTTGACGTGCTGCCGCTTCTGTCGGTGGCAGCGATGCGATATTAAATTTATGTTTATATGCTGATTTCGTGAAGCATGTGTATCTGTAGTTGTTTAACGATATACTTTTCACGCTACTGTAACCGTATAATGAAAGGAGGAAGCGTTGTCCAGGTTTAGCAACGATCTCTGGGTCAGCATTTTAGTTTTCTAATACCTGGACAAGCTCGTTTTCTCTGATTAAAGAGTGCCGAAGTTGTATCACAGCCACTGAAGGCATACAAGAATAACATGTTATCTGCGGCTGTTTTATAAGAATTGCTGAATTTATATGCTGCCACCGTAAGACGGTAGCGAAAACTTTTTACGAATCACATTGCAAGATCATCGATTAGTCGATCTTGAGCATGCGTGCAGCCAGTAAAACTTCTGTACAAAAAATACTGTCACAAGTTTTGTCAACGATTCACCCGAGAAAGATAGAAAATTGGGAGAATTCGAAAGAGATAGAGTAGGGAAGACTCCATCTATCTTTCACTAATGACGAGCATATTTTCATCTTTGTTCAACTTTTGCCTGGGGATACAGGCGATAGTGAAGATAGCCTGGCAACACGTCTTTTGTACACGATGCGCGTTCCATTTTCACTATATTTTACTGCTCCAGGGCTATATTGGTTCTTGAGGCTCAAAGTTTTACAAATTGGCCACTGAAGTCAGAGCGCCGCATTGCAGACATTGCAGTAGTAGTCGACCTTAAACAAACCCTTGTAACCTCAGAGTACGCTCCAAGTAGCGTCAGTGATTGCTCTGGTCATTAGAAATATAGTGATCAAAGACCCGCGCGCCGTGGAGTTGCTTTATGCTAAATTGCGTAATAGGTCGTCTTGACTTCGTTTAAAAAATGTTGCTGTAATTTTTTTTTATCTTGTATGTACATACGTTTCGTTTATAAGATTCAAAACAAATTTCAGAGACAAGTTGCTGTTCTGATTTATTGTAGCGTTTATGAATTAGCATAATTTCATACATTTTTTTCGTTATATTCCTATTTTCATAATATTCATTAAATCTAACAACAGGACTAACATTTAATTGAGTTTTGTCTACATATCGTTACAGTACATTTTGTTATAATAACACAAATATTGGTATGTGAATTTCAAAAGTAGTTTTTGTTAGTCTTTTTTTGGATTTCGTACCTCAAATGGAAAAAACGGAACTCTTACAGAATCACTTCGTCGTCCGTCCGTCTGTCAAGATCCTTTGTCACAGGGACGGATAGAGGTATCAAGTTGAAATTAATACCCAAATACTTTGAGGTGTAAGAAATTCAAGCTTCTAAATCAATGCAATCAAAAGATACGGCCATTTATGTCGCATAATTTGATACTCGCAAATTCACTCATCAAAATCTATAGGATACTTCCCATTGACCTAGAATCATGAAATTTGGAGAGAAGCAAGGTCTGACAGCGTAAGTAAAGGAAAAATTCCAAAAATAGTTAATTTGTAGTTATATTATATAAAAAAAAAAAATTAAATTTGTGCGGAACCCTCAGAGCGATTTTTGTTACTTTTTCTTTTGCTTAATTACCCGTAATAAAAACCATTTTGTAGTGATTTTTTTTACTATGCATCGCCAAAGTATTAAGTAAGGGTGATGACAAATCATTCATAGAAAATAAATGAGTCGATATTCGCACGTAAAATTTTCCAAGCCAACGATTTTACCATTAGTGGACGGATAACGGAAAATGAATGGTAACTCAACGGTTTACGATTACTTATCGATTAGATTAATGCCGCTTTGCCAATGGTAAGATTAGTTTAACGGAAGATGGTTAAGTATATTTTAATTCTAAAAAACTTTACTACAAAATTAGTACATGTTTACCTATTAAAAAGACACTATGTATAAAATACGTGTACGTAAATATCGAAACCGTACCAAACGTACGCATATAAACCCGATTATCTAAAATATAATACAAGGTGTGTCATGAAATCATAGATTGAGTATTTCAACAAAACACAATGAAAAAAGCAGAACGTTCTGCAACTTTCGTTAGCAAAGAACATTAGTTGTCTGATGGACTAGCTACACTACTGCAGATTATCAAACGTAAAAATCATATTTCGATTGGACCCGTCAGACATGCCATGACATTGAATTCGGTATTCCATATTTTTACATCTTCGTAAATCTAGGTATAAAAATCATGAATGTAAATCAAACATGTAAAATAGGTGAAAGTTCCATTTTAAAAATCACATCCAGTATTGCAGAATCTTTTCAATCGTATCTAACTTTCTTTACACTTGGAAGAGGAGAAGTCTCTCAAAAAATTGGAATTTCAGTTACGTGCAGTCCACCATTAAAGGGAATGCCAGCGCTCTTAATCGCCTCGAGACGAATTACAACAACCTTTTTCTTCAATATGCATTTCATCCAAATTCTGCGGGACAACTTTTCCGATACTCTCCGAAACTTTCACTCCGAAAACTTCTGGGAATTGATTGACAATATTCTTAATTCACACAATGAGTTCCGGATGATCGAATTATTGGAACATTAGCCTTTTATTCGTTAACTCGTAATTTTTATGATTACTGATTGTTTCAGAAAGTAATCCAAAAACTATTGTTTTCAACTAGTATTTCTTATACATGGAATCAGAATCAACGTTGAAGCTTGCATGTCTTCGAAATTCCTTGACTCAACAGACGAAACTAGAAGAAATTCCGAAAAGTCACGAATACTTCAGGAATGAAACTTAAATTCTGAGCTCATCCTTTTTCCCACCAACCATTTGTACCCGATATTCAAGAATTTCACATGAAAACCAACGATCAGCATCGAATGTTTGAAAATTATAAAGTAGCCAATTATATCTTAAAAAAAAAAAAAACTTTGAAATTTCGCGTGATTCTCGATTTATGTAAATCACTGCAAAAGCTGTCTCGTAAATTCTGTTCTCGAAAAAGAAGTCGATAAATACCGTCTCCCGACGATTCACTTCAGAGCGCTCGCACTCGCACGACGTTATACCTATATATGTGCGATTTTTAACCGATACATCACCGATATTACTGACTGTTGCATAGATCGAGTTACATTGGATACTTTCCGTAAACTTGGCCGCTCCGCGTGCGTCGAATCAACCATTGATGCAATCCCGCTGCTCTTCGGAATCCGCGATTCGTCGTTTGCGTACCGTGAGAGTGCGCGATATGCAATTCGCAATATTGCGACCCACTGGGGCTGGAACTGCGCGATAGATACTCAGGTTCGTCGGTTTGATTTGGAATAAACGGGCAATTAAGATCGCTGCTGGCATCACCGCTGGCTGCGCGAAGACCGATGGTATTTAACGTCGGTGGGAGTTTATACGTTTGATCTTCCGGCATATTCACACGGTTTCTAGACAGTAGATGTATACGACGATGAAGGCTAAGGATCAGTGTCGGGGATAATTGTAATAAAAATTAAAAATTACAAGTATAATTTTTAACTGAAACGATAGTGAAATGCAAATTATACCTGTGTGTGTATGAAATTTTAGATTTGATACAGAGATTTATTGATGAGTATTAATTTAATTTGAGAATTGTAATCGAAGCAATATTAATTACCAATTAAAAATGCCACTTGTATTTGATTTCGCTGTCAATACAAAGTACACGGATCATTTTTATTTTATTTTCCACGAATCGCAAGATAAAAGAGTGATACGAATTTTTTTTCATCGTAATTACAAGATGATAATGTAAATGGTATTTAATTGTGTTCAATTACAAAAGACGTATGTAATTTTCAATTTTTTTTTAAGGGGACTGGATCATCGAAAAATAGTTTGTTTGTTTCAAAGTGATATCCTGTCAGTGTGTTTTGACGTTTCGAGTTTTAAATAATTCGTCAAACTACGGATTTGGTAGCCGAAAACGCGAATCATTGTGCGTTCCGCTAACTTGACTTTCGCGGAATCCGCGTGCCATTCCGCGTCTGGTACGTGACACAGACATCGATATGAATAAACCGACGGTCGAACTTTTCAATTATTTTTTTCTCCCATTTCATTTTATTGTAGCTTTTTTGCACGATTTCTCAAAAACAGAACTTCCGATCGACTCGAAATCTTAACAGCATCTTCATTGCGTGCCTTATTTTCAGTCAGTGCTCGGAAGTTGGCAGGAAAACTTTAGTTTCTTAATCATTAATTGACAAAGTTTCGAACTCTGATGAAAAATCGATATTTTTACGATAACTGTCGAATTTTATCAACTTTTCTTTTTTTTTTCTCTCCGAGCATGGCCCGAAAACTACAAATCCTAGGATCATTCCAGTGAAACTTGACTGAAATTGGTTCGATAGAACTCAAGATGTCGCTGCAAAATGTGAAAATATTACCTAACCTTCGACCCCACATTTCGTAAATAACGTTAACTTTATGTGATTGAAATAATTTGTTTCGTACTATTCAAACCATTGACAAACATTGTGCTAACAGCAACAACCAAGGTCGGAGGAAGGAGCATTTGGTGGAAGGTAAATTCAAACTAATAAAAGAAGCAAAGCTACGAGGCGAGGGCAAGGGAGGGAACCACTTGGATAAAAATACTCTCTGAAAGATTGAAAAAAAAAGTACAGAGAGAAAAAACTATGTATTATTCAACGAGAGTAAGATTTATTGGATATAATTCGGATTTTTATTGCCAGCCGTTTAAACCATTAAAATTCGTTAAAAAAAAAAACTAATTAAAACCTTCTGCTATGATGCTATGACCACAAACTGCGAAGACACATCAACGGTCATTTTAACGTGCGACGCGTGTAGGGATGGCGTTGTGTTCATTTGAATTTAAAATCATTTGTTTCGCGTTAAATCACGAATTTTACCAATTAATTTCTGCGGTAGACACCAAGATGGCGTTACATCGCGTGAAAACACTTGTTTCACATTAAATCACGCATTTTGACAACTCTTAATTGTACGCCCTCAAATATTGCATATTCGAGCGTACTTTACACCTACTATGACGAAATATATTATTTTTTTACTGCCATCCATTTGTTCCTAATTAATTCCTGGAAAAGAGTGCATTTTCGGCTGTATCGACGCTCTAGTCCCCTTAAATCAAATGCATAATTTTCATCAAAATGTAATTGACCATATATTGTAACGAGGTGGCGCAGGCACCAATTTTTAAGGATTAGCGAAATGTGTCCACAGATAATCGACGTGTTATTAGACTTCCGTTCTCTCATTTTGAAAGGCAATGGTTGAAATTGTTGTAATTTTTATCGCTTGTTATTTCTCATAACTGAATAATGGAATCTCATTGGAAACTATAGGAATTGATTAGAGATTGATAAGTTTTTTCGCAGAAGGCGAGATAAACGATACGATGATTTTTCGACTGAAATGTGACTCTCAACCCGAAGTGCAAAAGTTCAGGATCTGTGCCCTAAGCTATCGGGAGTCTTCGGTGAAAGTGTTCAAGAAATTCACTTTAGAGGTTCTTTTACCACGCATCAAAACGTGAGAAGAAATGTTTTGCCGTTGGCAATTTCGTGAGGCACTCGTTCTTGTATATTTCGCAAGTATCAAGTGACTGTTTAAAAGTGGATATCGTAATATTTTTTTGCAATTAGGAAAAACTAGCAATTAATAAGTCACCTGATACATTTCTAACGTAACATAGGTTTGTTGCTATTTTCGACGAGCATTCACACCGAATAGTCTATCATTTTACAAACGAATAAAAAAAAAAAAAAAAAAGAGAAGCATTCACACCGAATAGTCTATCACTTCACAAATTAATAAAAAAAAGAAAAGAGACCAATTATCCTTGGAAGTTCGAGTGGAATTTGAAGGCAATATTTATTACGCCATAGGTCACACGTTCGCCACCATAATTTTGTCTGCAATCCGCAACATTCTGAGAACCGGTTAGGAAAAGGATTTGCTAACTTCTTCTTTAGTACAAATGACGCTTGGCTTTTAAAGGGGTGCGCTGGTCGATTTCGACGTTGCGGTTTATATCCCCGAAGATCGAGATCTACGTATCGATAAACTATTTTGAACAAAGATACTCCCGTCGCATTTTCGTATGATGTAAAAATAAAGAAATGGTACCGTTTATACGAAATCGCAATAGTAAATTCATAGAATGCGTGCCATTTCCTTACATCTGCGTCAGATGAAAATGTATTGGAGTGTTTTTGCTCGGAATTGTGTAAAGAATGGGGCTGTAAAGACCTTTTTCACGTTTAAAATACGTGAACTTCTATGTCTGGAGATATGTACGACAATGTATAAATACGTCATTTTTAGAATCTAATAGACGATTTTTAATTTCCTACAGATGAAGTAGCTTCGGTGATGGTTGAAATGAGATTGATCAGACATCGCACATGCAGTTTACCGGATCAAAAGATATTTGAAAATCGGAGGGTGCGAAAGTTTTCGATGCGTTGAAAATTTCTCAAGTACCTTATATCCGTATTTTTTAATCTGATTCCTACAATAACATCATCAAGGACTTACGACGCATCAACAAGTAAAAGTTCATCCTCATCCTTCGTGGGCTTGCTGAAAAGTAGAACGCAGATTCCGAGAAAAATACATATCACGAAGGAAGCCGCGAAATCTGCCAACGGATGTGTGAAGATCGTCTGCTGGCTCCTGGTTCCTTGGCTTTCAGAATTTTCAAAAGCGCTGCTGATCCACTCGATTTCGTGGAGTATTGTGTCCTGAAAAATGAAAATCCACGAGTATAAGATTGTTAGTTATTGCGAGCACTGAGTTAAGAGATCCAAACCATCGACTAAACCGATTTGTTAGGTATTACCGACAATTAATCACCTATTACAGCACTCGCAAGGATTACAAAAACAGCTCTATAATTCTATGCAATGATCGAATGAGAATAAAAAGAGACAATGAAAACCATGTCTTCGTTTTGTGTACGTTCTTGGTCGGTTTTCTTTACTTTTTTCGTTATTTTTGACAGTGGCTGGAGGGAAACTCTCAAAAAAATTGTGCGTACATTGCTAGACGTTCCGTAAGACTTCGACCAAGACGAATAACTCGAACTTTGACGTCAACTACAACAAGACTTCGATCTTTTCCACAGATTTCTATACCAACAGAGTGAATCAAAATTCCACTGCGAGTGCTGCCGTTATTTCTTGAATCAGTATTGCAGTTTGCGCGCAGCTGATGCAAGTGTAGGAAAAATAAAAAAAAAAAAAAAAAATAATAAATTCAAGGTTAAGTGAGGTATGCATTACGTGAAGGTAAAGAAAAAATTTCTCAATGATATGCCGGAACAGGTAATACGTGTTTCTCAAGCTGTCCATCTCGGTAAAGCGTTAACAACGAGGAACAACCTTTCACGAGTTTAAATCACGAATCATTATTAATTTCAAACATTTCTTTCGAAAAATTGACAACTGATCATGAACTGCACCAAATTTGACAGGTGAGCTTCTTACAGTAGACTATCGTTTTTGAAAACGGAGGTGTTTTATTTTCCGCTGACGTCAAATCGCGCGCTGTGCTAACTTGACAAATTTTCACCTTTCTCGGAACTCTACTTTGAATTTTTATCGCATCCTCGAATTATAAAACTTGAATTCACCGTGTCAAATAACAGTAATTACATTTTTACTTTTCTTCGCTTGATCTGAAACTGACAAATCATCTTGGATCATTTCATGAAATCAGTCAACTTCAACGATGTGATAGATTTTGCTGTATATTAACACAGTGATCGATGCCATAGCATCAGCTATTAAACGTGCGGCACGTGCAGCTTTCTTCCCATAATTTGGAAGGAAAATAATTTTAAGTGCTTGTTGAGAAATTCAATAATAATATTAATAATCAGTAAGTTGTGAGTTGCGTATCTGTATATTTGTGAAATGTCGGAAAAACTTCATTTCACAACACAAAACCCCATTTTCTAGTGAAAGCACGATATATTTTTTTTTTTTTTATGTGAAATAAAAGTAGAAATTGCGGAAAATCTGCAACCTTCCTTACAGTGAAAATCAAATTTTCGTATTCTAGCTGTCGTCGATTTTGATAGAACGAGAAAAATCATTTGGCTATAATTGTAAAATCTTACTCGTCAGGAATTGTCGAAAAGTAAAATTGAAAAAGTTGCCGAGCGGTAATTCTGAGCTTCGTGTCAAATGATCTCTGACATTTTCATTCAAAGGTACGTTGACGATACACAAGGATCGACCGCGGCAGGAAAGTTAATTATACTGTCGAATAGCTCAACCGTGCCAAAAACTGGTTATTCAACATTTCCAAATGTATCTTTCCATTATCAACCACTCTTCCAATTGAGTAGGTTTTTACTATAATCGAGTATTCGAGAATAGAACAAATGGAATTACGAAATGTTTGCTGAGAAGTAACGTTAACGTAACGCAACATCAAGAAGACAATGATTATCGTAGAATTATTGCAATAATTTTTAAGGATTTTGCTTTTCAAAGTATCAGTATGATTTTTTTATCATGGTTTACTAAATTTTAGACAATCCTAAAGGTGGTAAGTAATGATTTTTCCTAAACACGCATCGTTGCAGTAACGTTACTAACTTCGACTTTGTATTATAGGTGTATATACACAATGGTTGTATACAAGAATACGTGATTAAATATATATTATCATGTATGTGATGTAAATGATCGCACAGTGGCAAAATATCCTTAATGAATATGCTCGTATTTGTAAATGTAAAATTATTAAGCAGTTTTTTCCGGTTATAAAACCTGTCAAATTATGTCACGATACTACGAAATATTTCAACTGCAATTGAGAATGAGATAGTTGCGAGGTCGGCTATTTCTGACGAAAACAGATTCTACGTTGTTCTACAAAAACACAGCCAAATAGCTTAACACAGTAAAACATCAACTATGCTAAAAATATGAAATTAATTCTGTGAATTTTCGTCAAAAGAATACGAATTTCGACGAAACATCATTAAAAATGCCAGTTTTTCTACGACTGGAATACAGAATCTAGCGATGGTAATAATTAAAATGAAATTCCGTGACGTTTCGAAAACTTGCAAGACTTTTTACGAAAATCTACAATTGAACAGAAGCATTTGGAAATTCATTTAAATAATTGTAGAAGACTCCGAGTCTACAAGTATTGAGGAAAGCTACGACTTGAAAACAAAAACATCATTTTTCATCGAATTCCGTACAAAAAATATCATTTTTTAAGAATCTATAATAAGATCGACGAACATTTACGGGGAAAGTCCGAGATTCTTGAACTACTCCTCGATGTGTCATCTCTTTAACAAGGACATCTCAGTGAAAACTGGTTTAAGTTTACGGTATTTAAAAAAAAATGGCATTCATTTAGACGATTGATTTTCAAAAAACAACGATATCCATAAAGCCGTTCTCCCATTATTCGTGAAAAACTGGGAAAAATTATATTAAAAACATACGATCGAGTTTCGCAAACTCTTCTAAAATCTTAAAAACTTTTATTACAAAACCACAGGAATTTTTTTCACCAGGGATGCGAGTTAACGGGCAAATTTGGCTTTCAACCGAAATGTTCCGAGCATGAGATGCTGTCCGATAAAAGTATAGAAGAAAAGGTATCCTGCAGAATGATGTAATTCCTGTTACAGTCCGTAAAAAGGAGGTTGTAAAGTAAAGTTGTTAGACACGCGATTGAAAATTTAAAATGCGAAAAGGGGCTACCAGACCGTAGACATTATGCACAGCGAAAGGGAAAAATATGCGTCTGTTCCACTAGCGTTATTACTTCATATCCGTTCATCTATTCCTGATCTGATCACTCTGCCGGCCAAGTAACATACACACATAAAATACACGCGTACGAGTACGTGTTAAAAATATCGGCCCAGCCGTACTTTCACGGTATCCTTGAAGGAGTAAAACGTTCAAGGTCGACCGCGCGTGACCGATTCCGAAGGAGATGTCTCTGGAGTTATGGAAGAATTCTCGGCATCTCCGTCGGGTAGTTGTGCGAGATATCGAGGGGAATCGCGTCGACATCCAGCATGCGAAAGTCTGGTGAAATATCTCTGGCATCCATGCGCAGATACTAGTTTCTGATCGTTCTACGCGAATCCTACTCGTACCATTATCTCAGCTTGCGGAAAGTAGTTACGTACATACCTATCGCTAGTCGGTCGAGAGACAGTCTTGGGTGCAGGTTACACCTTGAGAGAAGACATTCTCCTGCCGTCCGTCCGAGGCCCAACATCGGGACGCTCCTCCACGTAAAACGGGTTAATCGCAAGTCGACGTTCCCCGATTCGGATCGCGTCGCGCGTGAAAAGTTTCCGCCGCATCCTCGATTTTTATTTTTTACCTTATTCTTTTTATCGTAAATGTACAAGTCGGCGTCGCGAGCGAGTCTTTGTTTGAAATTTTTAAGTAACCGGACATACCCGAGTAAAGGAAAGTTTTCTTGATTAATACTCATGTGTCCGAGTTTTGTTCGGAAAGAATTATCGATAAACGAGTGAATAAATCAATGGACGAATAAATACGTAAATTAATCGGCACGTAACTTAGGAGGATATTATATACGAGGCAATCATGGCACGGATATGTATGACGGTGATTGTTTTCGTTGCTGCTTTCATGGGCGTACTTGAAGCAATAGCCGGACGACTCGACGGTACGTTGATTACTTGTATTTATCCATGAGCATGTGAAAAATTTTTAGTGATAAATATTGTGCGAATATAATCGGCGGTCAGGCAGCGATCTTGCGAATAAACTCATCGCGTTGCGTACAAGAAACACGTCGTTTACGGTAGTGAAACGCGGGATTGTAATTTTTTTCCAAGAGTCGGTGCATAATTGTGTCACGCAAGCTGAAGCTGGGTAAAGGAACCTCGGGATGAAATTACAAGTGGTATAAAGACGTGGGACTTTCTTGTTTGCAGATTCTATGCAATTTTTTGCTCTTTTTTTTTCTTTTTTTTTTTCTTTTTTTTTACCCCACTCTTGTCTACTAATTATACTCACAGTCGCGCTTTTCCTTCTCGCGACTTATACTGAGTCACGTCTCAGTGATTCCACTCTCGAACGTTTCAGAGGTACAACGGTAATGGTGCATGGAACCAACGAAAGATGTATTATACAATATATACATGTGTGTTTGTATGTAAGATGTGCAACATTAGAAACACAGAGCGTTCGTAATTAAATTGTGCTTAGAGAAAGGTTGCGTTAATTAAACGAAATTTCAATCCTGATAACAGGTTCACGATCGTATCTCGCGCATTCAATGCAGGAGCTACTTTATACTTTCGATGTGCAAATTTCAGGTTTGGTATTGTCTTCGTCTCGGCACTAGTTTGAAAAAAAAAAACATTCTCTCAAGAAAGTTGGTTGGTCAACAATAGATAATATTTATCAATTTTATTACGAGATAGTCGTAGAGTGAGGATCTATCAAATATTTATATTCGAAAGGTACGAAGAGCTCTTTAAAAATACAAGGATCGCCTGAAAGTGGTTAAGAATCTAGCAAAACTGTTCGATTTTACTCTATGATCGAAAAAGACTTTCGTAGGTTACAAATACAATAATTTTATAAATACTCGATGTACGACTATCTCCGAATAAAATTAAGAAAAAGTATCGATTATCGACAAGCGAACGTTCTTAAAAATCCGTAGACAAGAGGGCGTTTTAAATATCAGTTAAGTTGAAGGGTAACTTTCTTTTTCGATGAGGTGAAGTGAAAAGTTGTAGTTGATTATTTGCAAGCACTCGTTAAACAGCCGACTGGTTATGTGGGTCAATAATAAGAATGAATGGCAGATCCCAATGAATAGTATTAAGTTCAGAATTCATTATCCTAGTATACGGAACTTAGATAAGGTCTCACCGTTTGAGTTCAACCGATGAGCTGATTTCTTTACCGAAAAGTAAAAAAAATTTTTCATCGAACCAAGAAAAATTGGACAACTAAAGTTCAAAAGCTATGACCAAAATCAATGAAGTTAATAATATGTGACGTCTTGTAGGTCAACATTAGCGGAACTTTCTTTATTTGAATTTGCGGTTTTCGATTTCTTTTGTCTCAAGTTGAGATTGTCTAGATAAAATTCAATTCAGTCATCTCGAGTTTCACTCTCAGATCCCGATATCAATACGTTTTGTTCGACCGAACTTTTTGCCATCCTCAACTTATAATACAGTCGTTTTGAAAAAATAACTCACGATTATACATACTTTTTTCGTAAGCTTAGAAGTTTACTGGTGTTAAAGATAGGCAAACTTGAAACGAAAATCTTCATTCCCATTTGATTTGAACCAAAATGTACACAGATTTTTCGACTAGATGAATTTACGGTTAAAAACAATAAAATTTATCGCATGTCGCTTCTTACAATTTTCAATGTAACTCTGCTTTAATTTATAACACTACTATTGAAACTCTTGTACGACTAAAACACTTTCATTCGATTCAAGTACATTGCATAATCCGAAAATTAGTGTCACGAATAATCCAAGTCCAGGATTCTCTCAATGATCCAGAAAATTGGCGAGGAAAATTCATCATACTGTTTAGGTTTGAACTTTTTTGTCTGATGTGAGATACTATATGAGTTTGTATTAATGTAATTTATTTCTCACTTATATAATTTCTTCTTCGTTTAAATTGAGATTATGTGAAGTTTGTTTACCTCCGCTCTTCTATAATAAGAATTCATGCATCCTCGTCTCAACATGAAATATATCAGATCACTTTATACTTCGTTAACCAAAGATCGTGAAGCGGTATATCAATCGGGTTTTCATTTAAATCTTAAAAAAAAGAAAAAAAAAAACTACCAGTGATTACCAACGAAAAGACCTACATTTTGTGTTATATGCACGATCCCTAAACTGATCCAATTACACAAGTTTAAAGAATTTCAGTATATTCCTAATTGTGTAATACGTTGGAATTTCATCTTTTCGACAGTTTTTCATTGAAAAAAAATCCTCCGATATCATGATCTTTTTTTTTCTACATGCTTTTGATGGCATGTCAGTGGTCACCAAACTTTCGGATGAAAAAAAAAAAAAAAAAAAAAAAAAGAAAACCAGAAATGAAAACGAAAGAACCAGCTTGAAATCAACTATCGGTAATTAATCGCATATTCTACATCTCGAATATATCATGCTAGGTATTTTGAGTGTCCCTGACCTACAATTTGTTTCGAAGTACCGGTAAATTGGTGACCGGTCCTCGGTAACCTTCGCCGAACCGACCGCGGAACTTTCTATAATAATCTTTGCACCTCACCTCAGTTATTGGACACGCGTTAATTTTACCAGGTACGTACATTTGAACCGAACGAAATGCAAGAAGATATATTTGCTTCTATAATCACCAATGTCGTGTTCAACCCATTGCGAAAATGTAAAACATGTATACATGACTGAGTCATCGTGAACATTTTTTTTTAGACATTCTTTTGTGGTATACCTTGAAAAGAATGTTTTTATTCAACGTGCGGTTAATACTTAATTTCACTTCCAACGATGTCACAGTTTCACCGTTATTTTACAATATTTATACAGGTGTAAGTAATGAGACGAAGAAAATGCCACATATTAATGGTAAAAAAATATTAATCCAAGAGGAGGAAATATCCCAAACGTTTATTCCAATTCGTCAAAGATTTGTGAAATATTGTTTTACGAACTTTCTATTAGCATTTTCCAACCTCGTGACGAATTCTACTTTATGTAATAAACTATCCATACACTGCCCGAGTGTACGTAATAAAGAAATTCTAGTACATATACGTATATATACAATATGTATACCTAATAATTAAATTGTGTCATTAATGGAATAACTCGTGAATAGCAGTATTTATATCGCGGATATGTAGACAGTCTGTTACAATTGTTATTAGATATGCTCCAGTTAAGACCTGCGGATATGTGCATGAATGAAATAGAGATATCCAAGTGAATTGGAAATTTCCTTACTTGCCTACAAAATGTCCATTACAAATATTCTTATATTTGAAAAATTTCAATGTCAATAAGTAGTAAACTTCAATCAGATCAATTTCCTCTTGCGGAAACGAATTAACTCTATTCTAAAACAACGTAAAATTTCCAATGTGCAGAAATATTCACCTTGAAATTTAACGTTATCAATATTTCAGGCAGTAAACGTTCTTCCCAGTATCATTAACTGACAAGTTTTGGAAACGCATTGGACTTTTTTGACGCTGAAAAATTCCGATTACTATTCTCATCGCTAAGAAATTATAAATACAAAACAAAAACATAAAAATTATATATCAGATTTTCGCGGCACGGTATCATAGCGACGCATTTGCGTAAAATTATCAAAATTGTGCAAATAATGAATTAATGTCTCAGCAAGACTTATCAGACTTAAAAATTTTACTTCCACAAGTACAACGATTTTGCTCATATCGTGATTTCTAGACGTGAAATACTTTTTTGCACGTTGTTATCTAGTTGTGGTTATTATGCAGTTCTCAACTGTTTTAATCTTTTACTATAATCGAAAAATACAGCTCTGGATGCAAAATGAACGCGAGTTTTGTAACTGTAACCAGAAAATCTAGTATATGTCACCATTCTTTTCTATTATGGTGTTTTCTATTATGTTTTCTGCTAACATTTGCGATAATTTGATTTGGTGAAACAATAAATTGATGTTAAGGTCTTATTCAACTGATAAATATAGCGGACTAAACGAACAGATTTAACGTCGCAATAACGAGAAAATCTAGTATTGGCAACTATAGTTAGAGTAAATGAGTATTTCCACATTTTTTTATAATTCCAACAATACCAGGAGAATTTTCTAACAGGTAACAAAGAAAAATGAAATTTTCTCTAATTATAAATGTCCGCGAGCCGTAATAACTATATGTCAGAAATTTCACGATTCAAATAAAGTAGAAATTTTCAATTCAAAAATAGTTCGTTTGACTGTATTCGCATAGTATTCACTTAATTATTCGTCAAGTTAACTGTTTTCCATAGTATGTTCTGCGCTGTTGAGGGAAAGCGAATCCATTGCGAGAGGCATTATTACGATAGAGTCAACTTTAGTTAATTCACCTATGCTAGATAGCTCTCAGAAAATTCCAGCGTACTTTTTTTATTACAACATAGTTCATCTCTCACTGCACCTGTGATTCGACGATAACATTTAGAAAAAAAATTACTTAGTTACGATCTAGAGTATGGTCCAGTTAAAATTCGACCAAGCTTACTTTATTGGCCACATAACGTAAGCCATTTACAAAACTTGGATACCATTTACATGCAGTAACAAACACATGGGGACAGTGATTCGAGAACGGCTAATTTTTCCTACTTACGACACGGTCGAAAAATTCAGCATTATATTGAACGAAATACAGTCAACCACCTGTCACAGTTTTTATTTTATTTTTTTTTCCAAAAAAAAAAAAAAAAAACACTGCTTCAACGGAAACAAAAGATTCAATACAGCGTTTCTAGGACAACATTGTTTCCAAAGTTACTTCTGGTTTACCTCAGGAAATATTGTCCAAAATGATGTCAAAGCAGAATATGAGACACCTGTCCATAATGAGGTCTTATTTGTCTACGAGCGCAGTGTACGAGAAAGTTTATTTGCGAACAAATAAGGCATCAACGCGCTTTGAGTACAGATCTATAATAATGAAATGAAACACGTATCGGTTTCCACGAATCTCGGAAGTGGTTACTGTAGATAATCATACTATTTAATGGCCGGGATCTCCTGCGAATATGAATTTGAATGATACATTTAGGCCTAAATTTACCGGCACGATTATTTCTTGGTTCCAACTTAGAATGTCGTTTGACATTTATTCGGATTCTTGGGAGGCGTTTCATAGAATATTTGTAGTGATATCAACAGAACAGTGCAATTCATTTCAAATCAAACTTCCCGCGTTAATTAATCCACGCGTAGGCAGATTTCGGTGCAATATCGCAACTACAGGATCGAGATATAATTTTATGGATTTGTATGATTTTGTAAATTACGTTACTCGCAAGAGCTCAATATATACTTTGTTGTTTAGTCACGAATACTAAATGTATAATATTTCACTCAAATTGTTATTGTCAAACCTTCGGTTCACGGTATTGGTACATCCAACAATATTATAACATATCTCATGATTTAGGTTTCTGTCGCTTTTTTCTTCATGCTTTTGAGACATTAATAATGTTACATTTCGTAACAAGTTCAAGGAAGTTCTGTATAATAATATTTTCTACGTTTAAAAAGAAAACTTTAATTTGGGTTCAACAGAACTTTCTAACTCCGAAACACACGACGAAAGCTTCCTTATTTATTTTACTCGACTGAAAGTACTGTTGACTTCTTACATCATATTCTACATCCGATATTTTCATATTCTATGCACACAGAGGAAGGATTTCTTGAATTTGCGAAATATGGCGATCAAATAAACGAGAGTAATGCTCTGTCGATTCAACAAAAAAAAAAAAAACGATTAGACAATTAATTTGGATTATGGAGTGACACCGCATTTATTTTAAAAACGACATGATATTTCTTTCGCCGTATAACAGCAAACATGAGTAGTTTGCTATAAAGAATCAATTATGCACTTGATGAGTAAACTGATGAATTCTTGAAATTTAAACGTAGTTAACAAATGATCAAGTATCAATCAGATCGAAGCAAAATATAACGAAATGATAAACGAGTAAGAAATTATACTTCAGCAGCTTTGGCCGTCATATATTGTTCGGCTTGAAATAACGTTTGACATACACATGTGGACAGTGAATTCGTGTACGTCCAATTCATCGCCCGAGTCTATAACGTTGGCAATTCGGAATCCGCCCGCAGCGCCACCACCGACCGATCACAAAACCGGCTCAATCTTCGCAAGCATGGCATAACCCATCAATGTAAAATTCAAATGGATTTGCGGTCAGCCGGCGGTGGCGCTGCGGGCGGATTCCGAATTGCCAACGTTATAGACTCGGGCGAAAAATAGTCGTCCACGAATCACATGATCCATAATGATTAACGGAAATCAGTGTATCTGCCGAGGTATCTGCGGTAATGATCATTGACACAGACAGTAGTGGGGCAACGCTTCGGCGACGAATTTTTTAGAAACCTATTCCTCTAACCGCCCCGACAGTCTCTCGTAACGAGGTATCACTGCAAATATTTAATCAATTCCAAGAATTCAGGCCCCAAAAATAATTTGTTCGTCTATACACGTATTGCAGAAAGAAAAAGGTGTGGTTTACTCTTAAAGAAGCTAACATTCAACGACATGCAGTAATGGTAGAGTGGAATTTCCTTCGTTGACTGAGGATATGCTTCGCCACTCTTGAGTTGGAGGGGAAAAACGCGCCGTAAACTATAACCTCTCTCACTCACGTGCCCAAACATGCGTCCCTCAAGCGCTGCACGTGGTTGAGAAAGTCCTCGCAAAGTCCCGAGTATCCACTTTATTCGTATGTGAAACGTGATGCTTGGAGAACGAATCCAGATGAGGCGATGCTATGCTTAAACAAATTACCATGATCGCAGGTTTCCAGACTACTCTCGATGCGGGCAATGGAATATAGTTTCTTTTTCTCGTTCCACAATTACATGTGAAATTTCGCTAATTGCTGTTTACAGGTAATATATTGATTGTAGTCTGCTTGTTGCTGTTGCTTCTTTTACCATTTTACTGCTGGAGCAAGCAATTTTTTTTTTTTTTTTCAAATTTTGATGCACATTCCATAGGAATTAATGCCATGCTTCATAAATTACGAATTATTGAATGCCGGAAAAGAAATTTACTTCGTAACTCCGTTCAGGTATAATTTTTAAACTCACATCGAAGCTTTCAGTTACAATTTCACTTGCTTTGGCTATTGGCAAAGCCAAGATATCTTAGATCCGAAAAATATCGACCAAAATGTTGTGTTCTATGCAATAACAATTGCAGAAAACTGAAATCCTATAATTGAATTGCCACTAAATACCGGAACATATTTTCTGTCGCTATTATTTTATATTTATATTATTTTTATTATTATAAAATAATACTTTTGTTCGGCATGACTGCGCTATCCGCGGCATTTTCACGTCAGTGATGTGTAGGCTCGAATAATAGAACAAGTGACGTTTTGTTCGCTCGGTAAACACCGACTACGGAATGCATCGTGCGGAATGATCGCGTGCAAGATTTCTCCTCCTCTCTTTACTGCCGTGAAAGGACGAGTACATCGCGTTGTGAAAAAAGAATCAATCAACATTATGCAGTAAAATTTGGCGAATGCAAAATATGACGGATGAAAGCTGAGTCAGCTGTGCTCATGCAGTACTTGAAATATAATGAATATTAATAACAATACTGAATATGTCACTGCATGCAATCATCGCTTCAAACATGTCAGAATTCTCTCGTTACCAAAAAAACCGCAATTATGTTTTATCGGTCATTTATTGCGGATCCATCCCTTCCGTCAACAACTTAAGTTTGGCGTAGAGCGACTTTACCCGAAACCTGCATAATATGTTTTCCACAACACAAACTGCATTATACCGGAGTCGTTCAAGTCCGATGCATATTTCGTTATATTCACTGCTCGAAAAATTGAAAAAAATTCAGGGTTATAGTTTGAAATCTCTTCTGTGAGTTTCGACTTTATACTTATTTAAAACTCACATTTCAAGGATCCGCATACGTTAATTGATCATCAATCTTTGACTAGAATAAAAGGCACACATCTGTAGGCAAAAGAACAAACTTTGATGAGTAATAATTTATAACTGACCACGTCAAAAGCCTCATTGCCCAACTGAAATCAATAAGTATTGCGAGCCGTCATGTCGGTTGTCGATCAATATCTGACGATGAGTGTTATCTGCCAAGCAGTGTGAACTATTGCTTTTCCAAAAACCGGTGTCCCCCGAATTTAGTAATCTATGGATGTGGTTTCACCTGGCATCGCACGGTTGCCATTCTCAATTAATTATTCAATAATTTCAAAAACTTCAACAAACAATGAATCCCTCGAGTGGTATGTAATCGCGTCTTCAAAAACCAACATCTGAAATTTTCCCAAAAACCAAGTAACCGTTACTCGTCTACAAACGTAACTGTGATCTGATGCTGGGTAAAACTGCGTGAAATTCCCCATACACGTTTACTGATTACGGCAGTCAAACTCGGCTGATTCAAGGCACGGGGCTCAAAATTTTCTGAAAAGTAACAAACAGTGAGCAGCCATCCGATCCTTGTTCATTGATTACAAAGCTCATCTGACCTTGCCAATTCGCTCCGGAAGAACAGGCATCCAAATGTTTGCGCGTCTGTCCGCATTTACGAGAGATCGTGTAGAGAAATAATGCCGGGAGCGCCGTCATAACTGCTCTTTAGAGAAAGTTGATCGTGGCCTTGCGATTGCAAGCGGAAGTGAGAGACAACTTCCATCCAGGTATAATCGAAAAAATATGTATCACGGAAACGGAGGCTCTTATCGCGATAAAAATCACGAATAAGGTGAGTCCTGGAGAGACACAGACCTTGGTGACCGAGGAGACAAGTCTGCCTTGAGAATCACGGGAGAAGAATGAACGCTCAGATATTTAATCCGTTCTAGTACTAGAAAATGAGAAAAAGAGAGAGAGAGAGAGAGAGAGTCAATAGGCGCTTGTGGCCATTCCACTGGGTCTTACGTGTCGTTGAATGGTTCAGGTGCTCGACCACGAGAAAAAAAAAAAAGAAAAAACACTTAACATTTTCGTACACCAAAGTCAACTAGCGTGCCCTCGTGTGTAATATCAAGAATTGCAGACAAGGTCAAGTTCTTTTGGCTCGTAACATTTGTAAAGTTGACAGTATTATACGGTTTATGAGACGCGGTTGAAAGTATCATCAATGGACAGCAAGCGGTTGACTTATTTTTCGTGAAATTTTATAGGAAAGGAAAGTGTCAACGAATCTGCATCGTATTACGAGAATTCTGTCCAGTTTGATTCTTGAGCAACTGAAACAAGTATCTCAGAGTTACAGAGCTCGGCGTTAAAACGTTACGGAGATATTTTCTTCGTAGAATTAGAACGCAAAATAGAAAACTTTGTTTGAGGAATCTCAAAACGTATATATTTGCTCACCGCCGTCGGGAGAATATTTTAAAAAGTAACAAGATATCAAAAATTTCTGATAAAAGACATTTTAGACATAAATTTTTCGGAAAATTTTTTTGTCACGGTTTCTTACCAACTTTTTTTCAAATGTAAATTTTATCAGAGGTCACTTATCCAGTGATGGAGATTCTTAGAATTTCAAAAAACTATGAAAGATAAAAGAAGTAGCTCTTGGTTCTCGACAGTTTCACAAACTTTGAGACAGTTTTCAGGTGAGAAATCACATCTCGTTGGTAAATTACCTTGAATTGCCTCTACTAACTGTCATGTTAACTCATGTATGTCATCCGAGAGCATTGTGTCACGCAACAGTTGTTTCCAGGATAATCATTTCATTGAAAAGAAAGTTGCTTTCGATTATATAAGACGAAGTAAATTAAATTAAACGACAAGTTTGATTGTAGTATGTACAACTGGTACCTCGCGGCTAATTGTAAGTTATATGAAAAAATCGTAACAATTCCAGAACGTGGGATTATTAGTGTGAAAAATTCTTTATACAAAATTTGCAACAAAACCTTGCACATCTGTGAAATGTCATACGGAAAAAAATATTGCTGAAGTTTCGTCGGTATTGCATAAATTTTTTTTTTTTTGTACAAGCAGTTACAAAAACTATTACAGTCATGCTAACGTTATATCGATGATACTGATGTTTGTACTGAAAATACTCTATTATATTACTGAAATTACAGTATAAACAGCAACTTCAACCGGATATAATTCATTTCAAAATGTCGCGAAGCAGCAAGTTCTTTTTATGTTGCTGTTACATCAGTTCATTGTAAAATTACAACCAAAACGGCGTCGGCTCTACACCACTCAATTCACATAGACATAATTGGTGAAAGTATAATAACTTTTATAAGGTACTTCGTAATTTACCACATCATGTAATATCGTAGAAACAGCAATTATCAGACTTTGAATTTCCGTGACAATTCTCTTTTATTCGTGTAGATATTCGAAATACCACATGAAATGAGGACATTCAAAGTATGGATACGATATTTTGGATAAAACTTTTATTAACGTTAATTGCTTCGAATGAAAGTATTTGATAAACAATTTTTAACATGTTTGTTAGAGTGGTCCGTATTTAGGGCTCGAACGAATATGTCAACCCCCCCAAATTAGTTACAAATTATTGAAAAACAGGTTCTTATTTTTTTCCGAGTTTTATCTCAAACTCTAACCCTGTCAGAGGGTGAATTTCCCCACTTAAAATACATGTGTTTCGGCCATAATCTCACTATAAATTTTGTTGTAATTTTAATAATTTTCAAAAAAATCTCTCACTGTGAGATTTTAGTGGGCATTGGTGCTACTATGTGATAAAAAATTTACATTATCATACCAGGCGATCTACACAAATTGCACACCCTTAAAGCTCGCGCTTTTTTTATTTAGCGCCGTGCCATTCAACATATGAAATCTATTTTCTGAGACAATTCCATATCATCATTTCGCTAAATCCTTCGAATTCTCAACCTGCGATCGATTCCCAAATATCTGATATCATCGCGAAGAAATTTCTTTCAGCTAAAATAATTACGCATCTATAGAAATAACGACATGTAGTGAGGCAAGAATTGCCGTATCAACTATTTGTCTTTTGCATCGGTATATAATCAAGCCAACAGTCCGCAGTACCGATCAATGTGTTTTCACAAGACTTTTGATCCTGTTTGAACTTTCATTTTCATGGCCGTTTCGTAATTGATCAGCTATTATGTAGCACTAATTCATAGTCGATTACAACTTGCAGAATCAATTTGTTGTATCCTTTTCATCTTCACCTATGAAATTATGATTGGTCACGCTATAAGGTTACGAAATTATTATTGAGTTTCAATTTTTTCAATTATCTTATGCGAAGGTCTGATCGAGGTATTTTTATTTATTCAAGATTATTTCGGCCAACGTCACATACCGACTCAGAGTAGCTCTGCAGACTTTCTCTCGCGTATTTTAACAAGGGGAATTTATGTACCGAACAAACCGGTGTGGCGGCAGGTTGTTAATGATGAGTTTCTAATAATATTTGTATCAGACATGCTACGATTCGACAATTTTTATCTACATAAGTTAGCAATGCTAATTCAATTTGGCACAAGGAATAGCCGTGTAACGAAAGAAGTGGACCTAATCCTGCTTGATACGCGTGTCTCTAGTAGGATGTGTCCAATATACGCTACACTACGCGCGAAGCATGTAAGTTCGATGCCTCTGTGTGTGCCAATTTCTTCTGCGGAAATCAATTTGCATATTATCACTTTGTACCTCGATATTGAAATCTCGTTTCTCCAGCCACAGCTGGCGAATAACTTTGACGAAGTTCTCCCAGCGATATCTCTGAACTTCGATTCTCGCCATAGTTCGACAAATAAAAACCGTATGCTTGAGTTTCTTCAAAGTTCTTTCATAATATTATTGTTACTGAAATTCTTACTAAAAAAATTAAAAGTCGTTATTCACTTGCGAAATGTTTGCATCTGCAAATACAAACATTGTCAAGCTCCCACGACGGTTGAAGAACCACTGATACAGATCGTTTCGAATTTCTTTTTGCAATAACAGTGTTTTAAGAACTTGAAGTCTCTGTTATCACGAGAATAAGCAGGAATAATTTTCTTGACAAACAAAAAAAAAAAAAATGCAAATTTTAGAAATACGGACAATGAGGTACTGTTTCGCAACAACCTAAAGAAAACTGTACCATTCGAATTCGATATAAAAAAAAAAAACCGTGTCAATATCTAAGATATTTTTCCATTATTACTAGATGATGGAAGAGGTGAAATCGACGCACTGTTTCTACGGTTTCTACGGTTTCTACGGTTTCTACAAGTCTCCTTAACTGAAATCATGAAAACGCGACTTCACGAACAGACAAAAGCTTTTGTACTGAGATGATTTGAAAACATAATTTGTGCAAGTGTATGCTTAGATCATATGATAGCTAGTATACGCTCCGTAGAATGATTTTGAAAAATTAAAATTTTCCAGATGATTGCCCGAATTGCGTTGACGAGCACAACGCAAGCGCGGCAGCATCCAAATGGACCATGCCTCTTCTGAAGCTTGGAGAAAAGAGGTACTACTTGGGTATTTTCTTCAAGGTAATATATATGTATAACATATATATAACAAAGGACCTTAAATAACTTTTCAAAAAGTGGATTTGTCGTAAAATGATAACGGGCCTTTTTTCTAGAGCATTAAATTTCCTGTAAAAATACGTTCTGGTCTTATCAGTAGGTACACTAATGTGTTGACGAGTTATAAAATTCTAAAGTTGAAAAACATTTTTTCCACATTATTTAAATGGAAAATAGAAAATCGCAATAAGGCACCTCTAAATATTAATATTAAGAGCCGAAATTTGGACAGCATCGTTTTTACGTCGTTTGGAACAATAATTGGGACTTTAGTTTTGAAAAGAATAGTCAATTTTTTTGACATATAAACATTGAGTCATAGGCGTATATCTCTTAATCAATTAGAGTTAGGAAATTTTTTTCTCAGTACCTACTCTTTTACAGAGCGTGAAATTTCCTACAAATGTCTGTATTTAGATAGTTTATAAATCAAGCTCTATTAACGAGAAAAAAAACTTTGGGACCTAAAAACTTGGTCGAAAGTTCTTGGATTAGCCGATATACTTCGGTCTTATAAACAGTGCCACTTTTGTCGTAACACTGATGAAATTGGACTACAACGACTCAACTGAACTGTTTGATTTTATTTGAACAACGAGCACGAATAACTTCAATTTTTTTTTTTTTTTTCTTCAAGGCAAATTGGTACAGGGCGTCGCAATACTGTCGATATCACGGAATGCACCTCGCGAGCATCTCGTCGCAGGAAGAAAATGACCGATTGGAAAAACACATAAAGGACTATGGTCTGGGCCACGAACACTTTTGGACTTCCGGCACCGACCAGGCTGAGGAAGGAGTCTTTTTCTGGATGGCGAACGGCCGCCCGGTTACTTTCGAAAACTGGAACATCGGGGAGCCAAATAATTTCCGGTAAAAATTCCTCCATTTTCAGGATATCTTAACATTCGTCACTTAATTCATAATGCAATAATAGAAAAAGTTTTTGTTCGAAGTAAAACGGGGTCGGAATTAATATCGATGAAAATAATTTTCGTTTTATCGTTGTCTCATAATATCCTGGAGTGAGAATTAACACCAATGGAGTAAGAAATCACTAAGCAAGAATGAAAACTGCGAAACTCCATATCGAGTGAATATTCAACTCCATCGTGCGAGTTGCGTTGTTTTCACTCCAAGGAAATTTAGAGAGTATAATTCAAACACATTTACCTAGATCGAATACAGGAAGGGAAGATCAGAAAAATGTCATCACCTCGTCTTGTATTTAGCAACATGAAAGTGCACGTGAACATAACTAGCCGAGTGATGAAAGTTCAAACAGGTCAATTAACATTAATTTATGGAATTTATGATGCGTTGAAATGCAAGTACCATTGCTTTTGTATCTGACTCAACTCTGCCATTGTTGAAATTCACGGCTTGAACTCACGAAACGCACTAATTTTAAATCTATAAACTATTAGTTGATTGGAATAAGGCAGCCAATTCTAACAACGAGATTTTATCAAATCTTACAATTAGGGGTAAGCAATACTTTTATACGACTCTATGGGCAAACAGCTTTACTAAATTGTCATATTTGAATTAGGGCTTACACGTGGAGCCGAGCTATTCGGATATTCGGATATCCAAATTACTCAGTTAAAAAACTTCAAACCCGCATAGTTCGAGTATCCGAATAAGTTAGTATATACAGAACAATTTGTACAAAATTTGTAAGCAAGTAATGGTCACACGACAAGTTTAAGAAATTTGAAAAACAGTACGGATACCTGAAAAAGCGGTAGCTCTGATATAAGTAAAGGTTATGTCATTTTGGGAATCGCCATAAAATCGTGATATAAAATACGTTAGAAGAATATAAGGTTCGAGATGGAATGCGAAATTTACTGGAAGTAACAAAAATTTTAATTGTTGACGTCTCATTTATTTTGACCATTAACAAAATCGAAATGGCATGTAAAATTCACGGAAAGCCAGAAAAATTTACATCTTGTGCATCGTAAAGTGTGGTCGTTTCACTTATTTTTGCCATTACCAAAAGCCACGCATGCATCACCGCATGACATCATTACGCTGCAGATTGTGCCATTCTATTTGAAAGGTCGAATATAAATATCTGAAGAACTTTTTGTCTTCCCAATTAGAGGATGCTATAGTCAATCTTTACGACTATATTAAGGCCGAGCCGTGAAATAGTAGGTGAATGGTTTTGCCGTTCACAGATTTTTGCCAACTCGTGATTCTAAAAGTTCCACCAATAATTAAACACGCTATTTGTTGATTTACTGTTTGGAACTTTTTTTATTCCCTTTAAACATTCTACAGCTATTCTTCTCAAGTTTGTGTCTTGCTTCACGGGCTAGGAAATTACAAGAAATGATTTGATAAAGAATGATTCTAAACGATTAAATCCTGTAAGTTCTCATTGAACATTTTCTTCCAGTACTTTCAGCCATTCAACCGTTTGGTCACCGAAATTTTTCAGAGTTTTAACTAGATGCTTCCGCGAATTGCTGTGTTTTAACAACACTTATTTTCAAAGATTAGCAATTTCCCCGATGAAGAATTTTTGTCTATGGTCGGTGAATGTTTGACGAAGAAAATTCCAATTGATTATGATTTCACTATTTACACCGAAATATTTTTTCGGTAAACAAAGCGTTACTCAGATTTTTTTATTTTTTTTTTTTTGAGATTAAAATTAGAAACAAATAATAAGAATTAAGAAAACTAGATATCCAGAACAAATTGCGAATAATTCTACCTCATTTTCCGAATCGTGAATCTTCCTATGATTCCAAAACTATGTTCTGCTCATCGTTACATTTTTTTAAAACGCACCTCATTCTTATTTTCAAACAGGTACGAGAACGGAGAGGAAGAACATTGCCTGGAACTTTGGAATAGAGATGGAAAGGGACTTAAGTGGAACGACAGCCCGTGCAGCTTTGAGACGTTCTTCGTCTGTGAAGTACAGTGATTTGAAATAAGTTTGCATAGTGGACTGAGAAATATTTCAACAAACTCGCTACGTTCACCAATAATTTGAGGGTTTCAAATCACGAGTACAAAATACCGGCTGTGGTCATAGTCGCTATCTTCTCAAAGAAGTGTAGTCGTCGGTTATACCTCAACTAATTTCTGGTTGATACCAAAAATAGAGTTTCAAAATACATCCATTGAAATCAACACTCAGTGAAACAGCAAATTGGACTGTGTATTCGCCTTACTTTAGTTAGGTATTCGCAAAAGTAGCAATAATAATAATAACAACAACAACAACAACAACAACAACAACAACAAAACAACAACGACAATTATAATAATGATAATAATCCTTATAGTAATAGAAATTAACTGGGAATCAGATCAAATATAAGTATTTAAACTGATGTATCAATACTACAAATTTCTAAGTACAGTTGGACAGGACAACTCACGGATAACATTGCGTTACAAGCCGTGCAATCGAATTTTTGTCGAAATCGATGAGTTCACTGTGCGTGTAAACTACAAGCGGTTTATATATTTTGAAAACTGTCAAATTTTATAAATATTTAGTTCCCATGTATAATATATATTGACTTTTGCACCACTTATTGAACAGAGCGCCGTTTTTTTCCATGAAATAAACTTATCTGGTCAGAATAAAAAATAAATAAATAAATAAATAAATAAATAAATAAATGGAATCAACATACTTTTGTCCTAAGTTATCCTTTCCAAAACTATTTCAGCGAGATTGTAGAATTGTTACTTTGCATTAAACGAAATAGTTGGACTACTATTTTTCGCTACTTGTGTATTATTTTCGACTGTCATGTTCCTAGTGCAACTGAATATCATTCAGACAAGGAATCACGGCTAATGACGGTATGTAGAAAGATGTCCCGTGCAGTATGGCACTTGGAATTTTGAATGTCGTTTACAGAAAGCAGAATTGTATGGAATGATTTATCACGAATTAGGTTAATATATTTTGCAGTGCACTGATTCCCCTCTAGACAATGAAACGTGTACGAACATTTTTTAGCAAATATAAAAAACCACGAGAAATCCGCTGGCTTTGAAATTCTAAATTCGCAATATTGGATGTCATCATGGTTTAAGAATTTGTAATATAAAATATTCAGCATTTATAATCGTATGTGTATTCGCCGAAGCAACTGGATCAAGCAAATTTCTCTAGATCTTTGATACAAAATTGCTCCTTGGACTTTGTAATTTACTTATGAAGCCTTCACGTACCCGTGAAATTTCCTCCCGAATATCCCCGACACCTCTGATTGCACAAGTAATGAATAGCCGCGAGTATAATAAATCGATGCCTGCAGTGAGTTTACGTAAACGCTATAATGTCAATCAACGAAACTACTCTAATCGTTAGAGAATCCGACAAAAACGAAATTTCACTGCAATGTTTCTACGCGAAACTGATCGCTTTAATCAACAGTTACAACGCAACACAATGTTAAAGCCAAACGAAAACAATTTGCAAGGCCACGGCCAGGAGCCTCAAAAATCGGCACAAGAATTCTGCGTGGTTTTGAATATATTTTTACTTCAAAACAAAATATTGTGGCACAGAGTGTCCGATCCAAATCTCTGGAAAATGCTCTCGAATTATTATCGGGATTAAGTATTCAAAGCTTACATTTATGTAAATAATAATTCGGAAATCGAAATTTGCAACTCAACGAAATCGCAGTTTCCTATCGCAATATTCAATGCGCACACTGTGCGCGGAATATTATCTCTAAATATTTGATCTCTGTTTTTCTTTCTATTGGGCCACACTAGCGCACAATGCTGATAACGTGAATACTTCGCCAGCCTTCGCTAAATTGCCGATACTGACGGCAAAATCTTCTACGGCAATACAGCAAATTACACAAGTCCATGACATGCATTTAATTAATGCCGAACAAACATATTGACAAACTTATAGGAATACATCTTCTGGCATTATGATTGGCGAAGAAAAAAAAGGAATGTTTTTCTTTTTTTCTTTATATATAATTACCTAAGCCCTCCCCCTATTATGTGTTCATTCTAAACTGTGACTCACGAGATATCCTCTCGTAACTTAAACCTGATTTCCCTGTTGCCGGTATTACACTCTGATTTTATTGAACAGAATGAATGTTAATACCCAAAAGAGTGAGTTCAGATTCCCCCCGCAAGGCAAGCTCGACGATTTGAAAACCTTTCTACTTGAGAAACCTTGTTAAGTTAATAATTGTTAATTGCTAAAGCGCTAAAAAATCGCTCGTAATTCGGAGTCAGTACTGAATACGTTTCTAGATTTACAAGACAAAATTCGTATGCAAATAACTTTTCCAAATACCAGGTAAGTCTTGAAACACGAATAAATAGCGATAACCAATTTTTAATAATTTTTCGAAGCTAATGTTCCGCAATTGCAATTTACTTTCCAAGTTTCGGGTTCAATACTGAATATTTTTCTTAATTTACAAATCCAAATTCGTATACAACTGTTCCGAAGAGTAAGTAGGTCTTGCACGCAAATTAGCATTAGCCAATTTTTAACAATTTCGCAACAGCCATTCCCCGAATTAGTGAATTATTTCCAAAAATTCCGGGGATGGCAGTTTTTCGGGGTTCAGGTCTGAATGCATTCCTGAATCTACAAGTCAAAATTCGCATGCAATGATTTCCTAGAGCACTCATAGTGCATCTCCACACACACACGTCTTGGTTCTTCTTGCGTCCGGCGGTACGAGCATCAGCTCTGCTCAGTCACGTGCTGAACATGGCCGCTAGTTTCAGCTTCATTGCTTCATCACATGCGAACAACAGGCCCCTGGTTAAGTTATGGGGTTATCAATAACGGATATACACATTTGGTGATGGTAAAATTGATTTAAAAAAAAAAATCGAATTTGAGGTACAAGTAAATTACATATATTTCAAGTGAATTGCTACAAGATATTATACAGTTACTGAGTTGCTAAAGCAATACCAGTTATCGGATACTTCACATTTCATTCATCCAATCCACAATGTGTTTTTATATTCGCAACTCGTGGATCATCGGGTCTGTAGACTGAAACAAAACACATGAGGTATCAGTCACAACACAATGAAAGATTTTTGTAATCGTTAACTTTGGATTATTGTCAACGGTCAAGATATTTTTGGTTTGATTTGGAGAGAGAAAAGACAGTTGTGTGAATTCTTTTTAGAAGCATCAATAAATAAAGTAAGAATACTTTCAAAAACCGATTCACCAAATTTAGGAGTCACTTGTCAATGTAAAATAAACAAATATTGATTTTAAAATATGACTTTTTGGCATGTGGGCTTATGACACAGTTGTGTGTGGTTGTACGATGCCGAAATTTTATTACTTAAATAGAGCGTATGTTGACCAAAAATCGATAAATGCATTTACTTTATGTAGATTTCGAATGGATAGAAACAATTATAGGTAGCCCATGTCTTTCAAGAGATAAGTGGTATTAAATCTACCAAAATTTAATCTAAATATCGCACTTTACTGGTGCTGCAAAAAATGACAACACGGAACATCAAACCACATTCTGTTGATGACAGGTTAGGTACAGTTATAACAGCTAGTTTCAACGGCAAGGTTTAAAAGTTTAAATTCTCAAAGATAGCATGAGCAAATTTTACAATGTTCATTATAAATGTCTTTCAAGGCATGCATCGTCAAAGATCGAGACTTGCAATAAGTCTCTGCATAAAAATTAATAGTTTTAGCATTGACTGTCATATTGCGTACATGACTATGAACCGTAATTACAGTTTAAATTTCTTTTTTGCCCCTAACCAGCTATGTAACAAAAAGAGTAACGTTGAATCACAGGATGAAGAAGTCAGAAGATATTTGTCCAGCTACTAAACCAACAGCTACGCCACAATAAGTAAAAAAGTCGAACAAGTCACAATCCATAAATTAAAAGCTGTTGATCTCCAGATTAATAGAAAACATTTCTGTTCCCGATATGATCATAAATGCTAATAAATGCTCAATGACGTTAACCATTGACATATTTGATCACTAACATTTCCAAATAAACGAGAAACAAACGTAATCAATAAGAGGTTATGTTATGTAAGTCCAGCCTCATTTCGATGCATGATACTAAAGCAAGTGAGTTAAGAAACTGTAATTAAAACTTCCGAAGTATATGTTGAATAACTTGGAGCCATTACCAGTGTAGTGAAACTTGTATTTTCGTTTGCTACCATCGTTTTTATTGTAGACATACAGTCCTGCAAACCCGAAACCGAGTCCAAGTACTGCAATAAACGACGATGCAACAATTTCGGGAATTTCATTCCAACCCCTCAGAAGCAGGCTCACTGTGGAAGTGGAAAAAAAAAGGTCTAAAGACGACAGTATAGTAAAGCAATAGTAAATATCGTTCATTTCTAGCAAGTCAAATCTCAATACCTACCCTTCTGGCCCGACGCCGCCATGATTAATCGGTAGACGTGCAATAATAAAAAATGGCCACTTTTAGATGACGCACTGAGTACGTTTTCTCCAAGTTTTCACATTTGCTAATTACGTAGGCGCAGTGGCCAATCAAAATGCATGAAATGTAGTGAACACCAAGATCCCTAGATTATTCTAGGGACCTTGGTGAACACTATACTCAAGCAGCGCCGTCTGCGTCCTACCTCGCACGCGTAACTCAATCCAGCAAGCCGTCGGTACGTACAGACGACAGGAACTGACGTTACCATCGCTCGCCGCGTGTGCCCAGATAATGCAGAGTCGAATATTATTATCCTTATGGAATGACGAACGGGAACAGACTGAAATTTTCATATAACCCCGTATGGACGCCGTATACTTTTCAACTACGCAAATTCATTTAGGCCAACTTCAGCAATGTCAATCTAACTCCATCGGATCGACAAAACTAATATTATCTAAATAGATGCACAATAGACATGCACCTGGATTACTGTTAACAGACTCAGAAACATTTTCTTGATGCAAGGGATCGAAGAGATAGTCGAAGAAGTTAATTAAAGAATGGAGATGTATAGTTGTTCTGTCATTTCAGTACTTATGTTGATTACTCAACTCGTATCGTTAATTGGAGATAACAATATGTATCTTCATTCGACGCTCAAATCTTCATTACGAAAGAAGGTGCAACTGATTTTATAAAAATAATTTTTTAACTGACGTTAGATTTCCGTGGTTTGTTATTAATTCTCGTAATACAAAAAGTTCACGAGTGAAATACTGGGAACGCTGTGCCGGATAGGCAATTGAACTTCAACTAATTTCTCCGAAAAGTCGAGTTATTAAATGACTAGCGAGTAAAACTTTCGAATTTTACAATTCAACGATTTTACTGTGTCGACTGCAAAAGGTTAAGCTGGGGAAAAAAATGTTGAAATTGCTGATCTCCAAATTGCCAGAGGTATGTATGTGCACCTTGTTAACTTCGATTAAGAAACGAAATTTATCCAAAAGAAAAATGTATTTACGTGGAATTAACTCTGACTAGAGAAATCCGAAGGTATTACGATTCCGCATGAGTTACACATTATCGAAGCATGAGTTTTATTGACTATAAGTTGAATTTACGCGAGAATAAAATTTTCATTCGATAAACTACAATATGGTAGTACTTGACCAGTGAAAATAAGTTCAGTTATGCTCGTTTCCACACCACCGCAAGAGGTAGAGAACCCGGCGCGTTTTTTTTTTTACGTGGTATCCCCAGTAGGCCTACTCCACGGAGAATAGTTGCAGGGTCAATCTTACGCTTTTCGAAGAATTGCTTATAACTTTGTTCACATGTGAATTATGATAAATTGTTTTTCCCAATTAATTTGTACTCGCGTACATTGACAGCTTGTCGAAATTTTTCAGTTCATATAACCCGCGGACTATTTATTATCGACGAAAGTCGAATGTTTTAAGTATTGATGAAAGATGGTTGTTTTAATTATGGATGAAGGGTGGTTGTTTTTCATCTTATGAGGTATGAGATAATCAATAAAATGGAGAACCTGGTGAATATGCAGAACAGTCATAACTAAACCAAAATCGAAAACATGTATCACTGTAAGACGTTGGCATTTACCTATCGATGACGATGCAGAAATCTTGGAAGAAATGTACACAAGTAGAGTCGAATAAACACAACCACCAAAATACGACAGAGCTGTATAATTCTACAGTGAAATCAAAATCGAACATGACCTATGAGCAACTCGAGAAAAAAAGCTGTGACATTGAAACGATCGCTATAACAGACTGAAACCATTTAAAAAAAAACTACAGCTGAATAAATTTTACTGCACTATTTGATCATGGTGATTCTGAACTACACCGCTAAGTCTATGTATCGGTGAAAACAAGATAACTAACTCTGAACCAGACCTAAACCAGACCTAATCCACAAAAATTAAACATTAATTTTTAAGTATGGTCAATAAAATTCAGTTACGCGGAACAGATGAAAATATTATTAGTGACATATGTCGGTACAGACAAAGATATACTTAGCTTAGATAGGTAAAAAATATAATTATCGAAAAAAGAAACATAGTAATTAGTTGAACCAGACAGAAGATTTGATTAGCTAAAACAAACAAAAATTTTATTAGCTGAAACAGACGAAGGTATGGTTAGCACACATAAGTTCTTACACTGACGAGAAATGGTTCGACTCGAACATGATATTTACTTTAATATTCGTAGCTTTGATTATTAATTGTATTGATGAATAAAAATCGACATCTTTTTTTGCCATGAATCATTAAAGTGAATATCTCTCGACTGAATATTCTACAGTCCTCAGTGCATTTGTTAAAAAATTGGTTTTATTATCCTGCAACTGAAAATAATATGATCAGTTAAACGAGTATTTCTGTGCATTTCAGGTATATTCCATAAATACTTACACCAAGATTCTTCAATATCACTATACACTGCTGAAATTTTTGTTCTTGCGCGTTGAGCACCGGTTTTCAAATGCCGCGCTTTCTCTCTTAAATGAAAGGTATGAAGTCCACGCGCAAAAGGCGGAGTGGAACTTGAAAACTTCATTGTTTGACAAAAAATTGACCGAAGAGCTGAAAGATCAGCACATCGAGAGTGCGTAATTCTTTTATATACTGTTTGTAAAATCGACGCGTAAAAAGCGTGTCCGTTTCCCGTTATTAATTTACGTGCGTGAAGCTGCGTCCAATTTTCGTGATTATTCTACGCGCAATATGGCGCGACAACTTAAACTGTCAAAAAATTTGTATTATCTGGGATGTGTCCCAAAAATTCTATAGAAACCCAATCCGCATCTGCATTTTTCTGAATTAGATACATTACTATGCGGATTGTTGTTCTCAAATTACAAATCGAATCGAAATCGGGAGGGAGGTTGGAGGGCATGCATTATTGTGTGGCGTGACGGTTGGCGGTCCTCTTCGACGCGAAGTCTTCGAGCTCAGCATCTTTCCCCATCTAGCGTACCACGGAATGCGATAGATGGTCCAGAGATGCGTTTCGCCCATTCAGACGATCACAGAGATAAATTGAATGGAATAACGATCGGTAATCACTAAATAATCGAATTGCATAACGATTGAAAAATCGTTGCAAAGTGACAAGAAATGGGAAATCGAATCTCGTTAATACTCAAATGTTTACAAATGGTCGAGAGACTCGAATACGGAATCTGTTGGGAAACAATGTCTGTGATCGTTTGACGCTGTGGATTACAAAAGTTAGTAACATCACGGTCCATGGCGACCTTCCTACCCTCGCCTGTTTCCCAACGAAGCCACCCAACGGAAAAGAGAGATTCACACACTCATGCATAAACCCCGCGACGGATCCCAAAACGTCCGCCTACCTACCCGGTTACCTATATTCGACCTAAACGATTCTCCATTCTTTCCAACACACATCATTCTTCATCATTTGCGCCGTGGTCACTGACTTACATTTTCGTTGGTTACCTGTTGGGAGCAAAATGTTTTTGTATCGTAGTCTGCCCACTCAGAATACAGTATCGCGGTTGTATCCCGCCAACTCTAATATTGCATTTGTTATTTTAGTTAATGTTGGCAGACTATCGGTACATTAACCTTTTGTAAAATTGATTAAAACATCCTGAATGCCAATTAGCATTTTTCTAAGCGAGCTAAGCCTGCAGTTGATCAATACTTGTTGGTTGTTAAAAGATTGAAAATGATATATAATATAAGATGCAAGTTGATTACGTTACGTTATACCAGACTTTGGAATTTCAGAAATTTAAAAATAACGTGAATAATTGAATATGTTCAAACCTCAGGTGAACCCACCACAAACGGCATCATCGGCAAATTCAAACGTAGATTATTACATCAGTTACGAAACACAATTTGATCTCGCGAGTGCCGAGTAAGCGATGATTACCTGTCGCGATGCTCATTCCACTTTTAGCAACGTGTAAAATCTCAAACTGGAAGTAAGCTACGCTAAATTGCATTGCGAAAAAAAATTATTCAACCGAAAGTTAAGCACGTTGCGATCGTGAATGAGCCTAACCATGCAGCTAAGAAATCGAAGATTTGTGTAACAATTGTTACCGCCACGCCACGTGACAGAGGAATCCCAGGGAAATACCCATAACCTAACACGTGCAAACTCACCAGCGTTGCCGAGAAATGGAGAAGTTACTCAGAAGTCTCTGCTTAAATCTGTGAAAAGCAAAACAAGACACTTGAATTAATTTAGTAAATTGGCTTTTCAGTTTTCAAATCAATTATTACTGTTGTCGAGATTTATATCCATGCATTGCATGTTAGGCAAGAACAAAATTTGGGTATTAAATGTGCCACCTTGGATTATCAATCAATAATTAAAATAAGTATTGTTACCTCTTATCTGGGTTGCTTCACAATTTAACGTAGTAGTTCTTGTAGCATCTCAGGTTTATTGGTGAAGCGACGCACTTTTCACATAATTCACATCTTCGCTAATCTCTTATAATCCAAAAATCCGCACCGCAATAACACTAGCACTCGATTCTACATTCACTTTTTGTGCTGTAGCTATCTATTTGAACCGACTGAATAAACTGGCTGACAATGCAACTGCGCACATTCGCCGAAAATTAATCAAAAAATATAATAAAATTGACACTAGACGCACAGAGACAAAATCACACATCACTGAAATCTGAAGTTACACAAAACAATGAAAACTTGAGACATGAAATAAACATAAAATTCACCTTCAATGTTCGCAGGATGTTTTTATTTCAATAAATCGGTTTTTCCCACAGGCTATACGCTGGTCCTCGTATAATCATCATAAATGAGTATGGGGAAATACACTGATCGAACAACTTGACGTAACCTTGACAATGTGGTCTGAATGTTGAACCGATACCGAGAACACGTGATTTTGCTCCGATTTCTCGAAAACGATTGAACCCGCTCAGCGCTCAGAAGCGACTAAATCTCTACAGCCCGCAATATAATACACACCCCCCTCCCCCCCCCGCACCATTTTCCAAGGGAGTGGGGGTAGGTGAACGCGTCTGTTCTTCCCCTCTCGCGGCCCTCCCGCCACGGTTTGAGCGACAAGGAAGGCGGAAGAATTATCATCTTCTGTTCTTTAGAAAACCAATTTAAATCTGTTGACAGGACGCGTACGCTTTTTATGGAATGGAGTAGATCCGTCCGGTATCCGCATATTATAATATTTTTTTTTACGATGTATGCAGGAGTAGCAAATACAAATACGAAAGAAGAGGTTATACATTACATTTTGATTGGTTACCGTCGATCGCGCTCCGCGCTTGTGTGAACCACTGAAATAGAAATGTTATTTCAGTGGTGTGAACCTAGCCTTAGGCTTGAGATTTCGTGGTCAGCAAAAACTAGCAGCAGCAGCAGCAGCAATTCACTGAAAGTTACTAGCACTTCCGACGCAAGCTTTTTCTGTCCAGTTCATTCATCCGAACCGCGGAGCAACATATGAAAGACATTTCATGAGCAGCGCTGGTGCTGCGTCAAACTATAAAGACAGATATTAGTTGGCATATGCTCTAAGATATTAGTAACATCTAGTAGGTTATTAAACTGCTGCTATTTTTTTCTGTCTATGAAATCACACCTTTACAGCGAGCGTTCGTTCCACTACTGCTTGTTTTCAGCGACCTTGCGACTGAATATTTTGGGGGCGTTCTAACTATCTAAAAAGCGCAAAAAACTACCTAGGACAGAGGCAGAGCTAGTCACCAAATCAGCTGTGCAAGAGAGATAAAAATGACTGCACTAGGAGCTAATTTCGAAATGCATCGTATATTTCAGTGGGAGTTACCTACAGGTATATCTTACGACGTTGTTTGTGTTTAAATGTATAACTAGGACGTTATCTTCGGATATTATCGTGATAAGGCAATTAAATACCTTTTTGTTACAGCTCAATAGGTCGAAGATCTTCCAATCTCATACGTTATCCGCTACAATAACAACTATCACGAGAGATTCATCAACGTTACGAAAATCGGTAATAATGGTCGTTCGCCATCACATTGAAGGTTACGAAAATTTTAAAAAATTTACTGAAACCTTTCCCAAAGATGAAGTCGCTTACATCTTATTCAGTGGTAGTAAATTACCCAATGGCAGCAGCTGGTGTCCTGACTGCGTTGAAGGTAAACCGACTCGTAAAATTTCAGTATTCTGAATTCCGCAATGTCCTTCACAAGAAATTTTCGAACGACTCTAATCAGAAAACTGTATTTCTACAGTAGAAGCTTTTATTGGTTTTTGAATGTGGTATCTAAAAACATTTTTCACAGATTGCCTCTCCAATACTTAATGTTCATAATATCAGCATATCAAATTCCTAAAGTTCTGTTCTATTATTGCTACGCTATTAAAATGCTGCTTTAAAGTTTCTTTTCATTTTTATTAAAGCAAGCATCCATGGTTTCCCACACACAATTTTCATGGTATATTCAAAGTACTGTATTGTTCCAAGTATAAGACGACCTTTAATTCTAAGACAGTATTTCAGGATGTTTTTGCTTAGTTACCTGCACATACGACGGGTCCACATGTAAGACGAGGATGAATTTGACGGGCACTGTCAGCGACAAAAAACCTTGGCTTATATTCGGAACAGTACGGCACATTTTCCATAATCTAAGAATCTTCATATGGAATTAATATTCTCATTTCAGCTGAACCATTTATTCAAAAAGGCTTACAAGTAGCACCAGCAGAATCTCATTTCATTTACGTCGAGGTTGGAGATAGATCCTTGTAAGTTGTTTAATTCTTTTTTACTTAATACTTATTATGTATACGAAGTATTTCATGTCAACTTGACCAACATTTCACCCTTATCTTTTTTGTTTGAAGCTCTGTTTTTTTTTTGTTCTCTCGGTATCCTAAATATTATCGATGATATGAATTGACCGATCCAGACTATTGCGGATTATCGCAATTGAATCATCAAATTGTAATAGTATTTTTTTTTTAGAAATGACAGGCCACACGGCTATCGCCTAAGAGAAAAAACCATTCTATTTCAAATCTTGATAGAAACAGTGCATCGCACTGTCATTGGATAGTTACTACTATCGATGAAATGTAGATAAAATTTTTGAGTGATGGAAAAGCGATTGTTTCAAATTTTTATTCTGAAAACTGTTTTCAGAAAAACTACTTGAATAGCAAGATATTTGTAATTACTATTATCCAATTAACTTGAATTTCTAATGCATTTCTCCTTATAGTTGGAAGGATCTAAAATGTCCGTTCCGAACGGATAATAAAACCAACTTGAAAGTTTTACCCACTTTGGCAAGATGGGGAACTCAGAAACGGTTAGAAGGTGATCAGTGTTTGGATGTTGGCCTTGTGGAGATGTTGATTACGGACGAAGATGACTAGATAATTAAGTAACATACTCGAACGTATACTGAACAGTGTTATATGTGATCTTGATTCGTCAGCTCATCATTTTCCTCATATACGTGAAAACCGATATTATTCATCGAACACTTATCAGCTCAAGGCAAAGTGGCCATGAATGATTCTTATCTACATGAGTAAATTAAGAGGAAAACTTAAGCAATTGATATTATTGGCTTTTGCATTGCCTTCGTAGTATGAGAATAATATTTTTATGATGTAATCGGTACCTTAGCCATTAGAAATGAACGTAAACAGCTGATTCTAGACCCAAATTTGAACTGGGCATACTTCACTCGTCAGCCACTTGCCGTACTGATTCTGCCTTTTTAATTTGAGTAACCTAATATAATCATTTATTGATAACACAAACGTTCTTACAGTGTAAAATTCAAACTTAATCACAATTCACCGAAATAAGTAAAAATATTTATAAAGGGTTCCGAAAATTGATAACAATCGTAAGATTTTTAACACTAATAAATGAGAATATATATATATAGGTATATAAAAATTATTATTTACAACGTTTGTCAGTTACTCGTACAGTCACGAATTCATGTTGCGTTACATGACAGCTATATGACATTGACTAACATCGTCAATTTATAATACATGGTTCAATTGTCGGACAAAGTCAGTGCCTCGGTAACCGTTGGCAATGGAGGTATAACTTGCACCAGATAGTGGATCTTTTTGTTTCTCAATATGCTGTAACTGTTGTCAAATATAACTGAATCTGGAATGGCGAAAAAGAGAAGAAACAAAATTTCAGTTCCTTTAGCATAATTATACAGAATCGCAATTATAAGTTTTTAAGTTTTACTCAATTTATAACTCACAAGTGGCTGGGGCTTTGCAAGTAATTACACCAACTTCATCCATTTCATGAGCAGGAACTCGATGGAGCGGAATAACTTCAGACTGTGCTCCCTCTTCATTTTTCTCAATAATTCCAAATTTTATATCGTGACTTTCGGATCTAAACTCCCATCTGACAAACAAACGTTGTTATTAATTATCGTGTATGTTGCAGTTTTCGAAATGCGATAATTCGAGAAAAGAACTTCAGAACAAGTTTGTAGCTAGCAGATTTGAATTTACAGTTTAAAAATCTAAAAACAAATTGAAAATAAATCCTAGGAAAATATCAGTTTCAAATTATCATGTCAATTTCAAATAACTCGTATATTAAACACAGAAATAGGTATTAGTTTTGATCTTTCTGTTGTAAAAGCCGTCAAATATGTGGTATAACGTTTTTCAGTGTTATTGTATACAAGTATTTCTGATAGTATTTCATGTTTCATACCGTAAAAAGCTTCCTTCTTCCGCTGTTAAAAAGTTTAAAGTAAGTTTGTCTCCTTTTTTAATTGTTGCCGTTTCCAGATCTGCGTTGAGTTTTTCCTTATCTGCTTTGCTACTGTACATGTGCTTAGGAATTTTACCACCTTGACAGATCTGTTACAATTCCAACTTATTATTAGCTGTAGTGATATACGATGTTACATTCTCACACATCTTTTCATACTTCATACATCAGAATTTCATTTTTTTCCATGGACCAGTGATTTTTTCTGATTCGACTAGAAAATGGATGAAATAATGTAATAGTAAACTATTTTATGATAAATGAAGAAACCATTTTTATAAAAAAAAAGAGAGTATTACCTGTGAAGAACAAAAAATTTTCATGAAGAAATTTGTAAACTTCATGCAGTAATAAAATTCAAGAACTCTGCTTGGTTACAAATTAAAAGTTTTGTTCTTTTAATTTTCATATTCAGTGTGATGTAGAATCGCATAATTATAGTCCGTACATAAACAAATTCAAATGATATACCTAACAGAAGTATAAAAAATATGATTATTCAAAATACGAAAAAATTTACGTAAGAACTGCTAATTGGGTTTAGGATAGTACCTAATGACCATAATAAATAATTTATCTATTTTTCGATTGCTCGTGACTGTCACGCCGACCTCACCTATTACAGTTTCTTCTGATAAGTACACCTGTTCAAAGTATGGTAAGCTCTACTGTGACATTAATAACCTCACTGGGTGTTGAATTTGCGTGGAAATAATCCTACGCAACATTTATACGAATACTATTTTCGATATACCGTTTATTCGAAATTTATAACAAAAAAATGTGCAGATATCGATTGTCTTTGGAGCTAAAATAATTCTTTGAAAAGGATGATGTCTGGATTGTTATTCATTTTTTGTGTCGTATACTAGAATTTCACGATGCATATCTTGGACCGGAACAGTTTTTTGCTAGGAGATATTCACTCATAGACCAGGTGACAAGCGATTTGCAACAGTTTCAACCGATTTCAAGCAATTTTAAAGCGTCTGCTTTCCAAGGTGATTTGCGACTTCAACAATTGAACACTACCTTGGTTTTTTGTGTAATAAACATGCTAATATTTTTTCGACAACTTTCCAGTATAACACCTCCCCAGTTATGAAAAGAAGTAATAAAAAAGATTTGCCTTGGTAGTCAGTCTTGGATTGCCATCCGGGTCAGTCAGAGTTCCCCCAAAGTGTTTGGGCAATTGATCGGCTGAAATGGTGCGCAGCACCGCAGGTTTCCATTTTGCCGGATCCGCTTTGTAAATTTGTATTTTTGACAGGGTGTACTCGTTGAGAAAATTCTTAACTATCGAAAAAGCGAGAGCAAAAACTTTCGGCGCTGTAAAAATCGGTATAAAATTACAGTTAGCGTCATCATCGTAATATTGAAAAATTTCCCGTTTTGCAAACAATGGTGTTCGTTATTGGCGTGTATAGGGTAATTTGACACAGGGTAAACCTGCATTTACATAATTCAAAGTACAAGTATATTTTCAGTTGCCTAAACGTAGGCGGACATCTATAGTAAATTGCTCACACGACATTTCCACGGGGATATTTCGCGATTGAAAACCAAATGTGTGTTTTTTTCAATTTGGAATGTTTACATATAACTGTAACTGTAACTAACTATAATGTTTAATTAAATAATGTTTTCGAACCGAAACCTGGACCGTAAAAATTGAAAATAAAATTGAAATTGAAAATAGAAGTTTTTGTTTCTGCATATATGATTTACGTACCATTTATGATGTAACACATCTTTAGAATTTCCGGGTAGTTTGCCTCGTACATTTGGATTAACGCAATTACGAGTTCTCCGGCTGTAAACATATTTTGATTATGGTGCGGAATTCAGATGCAAAATATATTCGATATCTTTCAATTCTGCATAGTGTACGGAATTGTGGAAACTGCTAAGACAAACCTGGCCTCCATGCGTATTGCCTCAAATTGAAGTCTTCCATGTCAAAAATCACTGTTATCTGGTTGGCGATTTGTCCGTGCTTTTTGCTTTGCTCTTGAGCGATTTTTAGGTACTGCTCTAAATACTTTATCGTTACTTTGATCATGTCGTTCTTTGATATCACGTGTAAAAGTCCGTACATATCCAGCCCAGCGAAAGGTGCTATCACAGCTGTAAATAACGCTATTATGTACTTAATTATATATGTATTGGCATGAGAAATTTATACAAAGGACGGTCCAAAGAAAGTTAACAGAATTTTGCGATAAAACTTTCGGCTCAATCGGTTGTCAATTTTCCCCTCATTCAGCCTATACAATCATCATTTGAATTTCCTTGCCCAATTCTTCCATGACACATTCAAATATAAAAATTTTTATCTTGTTTTTCCAGAATCACAAATTTAAACTTCTGTAAAATAAAAAAAGTATCATTTCAACGCAAACTTGTGCAGTATAAAATATCTTCTCTTTTTTTGATGTAGATAAAAAAAAAAAAAAAGAATCTTGTTTAGTTTTTTTTCATCAAAAACACGTTAAAACGATTTTCACGAAGACTTTTAATAATTAAACATCCTATCGGATGATTAGCAATATTTGCAATTCTTTCCCTTTGCGAATTAGAAAATTTATAATTATGTTTGGATTCATTGGGCTCTTTCATAACTTTGTAAAATTCGAATTGACAAGCGAATAGTCGAAAAATATTTCATTCAAATCTCTGTTGAGACATTGAGAATCCTGTCAGAGATTCGAGAAACAGCTGACAATGAGCTCTAGAGGCAAACCCACCTTTTGTACCCATTATAGAATTTACAAATAGTGAAACTACACTTTTTAATATACTTGTTACTTACTCGGCGCGCCATCTTTGTCGAAGCCGCTCAATCCCCGGGGTAAATAATCGTCAAATATCGGAGGAGCCACCCATTCGTGTATTTTATCCACCTGCCATATTTTTCTCCACTCCAGTGACTGGAAATCAGGAAATCATTCTCAATTATTTTCAATTCAATTATTTTTTTTTTTTTTTACAATACAATGGCAAGCAGAACGTACATGCAATTTATATAAGATAGATTGGCCTTCGATTTGAATTCATGTCAGTTAAGAATTGGCCCGAAATAGTCTCACATTAGAAGATTAATTTACGGCAGATATCGAGTCTTGACAGACGCATAGATGATCTTGAAGGTAGTGAATTGTCATTTTCAATTTTAAGTTTTTTGCCGAAGCATCCTTCTAGTATGTCCAATAATTTTCCTTAAGGAGAAATTGGTAAAGGGAAGCGGGCGTTGATCATTTATAGTGACTGATGGAATGAAGCTGAGCTTCTTTTCAAAATACTGTATTAGATTCTTGACATTTTCACTTGCACTTATAGGTATATAGGATAATTTTTCCCAGTTTATCCACAAATGTTTTAATAAATATTCTTAAACTCACGTCTCGTAGCATCTTTTCAGCGGCTGTAGCGTCCCATTTTCGTGCTGAAACGTAAATGCTATACTGTATATAATAAGACGGAATTGTTTTATGCACACGTATCAAACAGACCGCGGAAATGCAAACCATTTTATACATTAAGAGAAAGGTGGTAAACCGCTTATATTAAAATGCACGATAAATTTCCCAGAAAAGATTAAACCCCACTCGTTTATTTTCTCTAGACAATGTGGGATGATTATCAATATCTAGGAAGTAAAATCCTGAGTAATAAATATTCACATCTCTATTAACATTCCTCGTTAAAACCGCAAATTTGCAGAAAATTTATAACCAGGAAGAAATGTCGGTATATTTAAATTTTAGACCTATGTATTCAATTACTTAGCTTATGGCTTAGTGAAATTTCTTCCTTGCACAAATTTACAGATTGAGATGACCCATTATATAAAAACAAAAGGATGCTGCCGAGATTTCCTGATTAGTTTATCGGTTGCAAAACCAGAGGAGGTTCAATTGCATTCGGAACATGAATGTATTTACTATCTGAATCAGAGTGGGCACAATTGTTCCCTGGCCCAATATGGCTCACTGGTTTTTTTTTTTTTTTTTAAAAATAGGAGAGAATCTATTGAAAAAAAAAAAAAAAAAAAACTTACGAATAAACCTTAAAAATAACCTAGTGACATTTTTTATGCATGTTTCGTGAAGTAAAAGTACACTTTCTAAACTAAATATATGCAATAAAGACTTTTATATCAGCTTTCGTCAGGCACATTTTTGTTTAGCAAATGTATGTACTATACATTATTTATTCCGTCGAGGTAGGTCAGTTTCAAAATTTTTCTCAATGAATTGCGACGTTTCGTTCGGGCTGTCCGCCAACCATCTTCGGCAGGAGAAAAATTTGAAAAAAAAAAACGAAACGAGAAGAAACGGACCAACTACGACAGCGAGAAGAATCGGAAACAACACAATCTCAGGATTACGTTCTGGAACTGTCATGGAATAAAAACTTGTTCAACATTGAAAACGAGGGGAAACCGAATATTTTTGGAACATCAGAAATCTGGGCAATGACGAACCCCGTCAGGCTTCCGCAGCAATTTGCCAATTACTCTGCCTCCTGGGCAAAAGCGACAAAGGACAAGACCAGAGGACGAGGCAGCGGAAGCCTGGGGATGCAGATTGACAAAGATATCGGTAAGGCAGAGATCGTGAATAGCTCTGAAAGATGGATCTTCGTGAGTCTTTGTGTTGGAAAAAAATCAAGATCATCATCGGGATTGTTCAGTTTAAACCTAAACTTGAGTTAGAGGTAATCCTAGAATCATTTCAAATCACGCTTGACAATTCAAATATGATTATTGGAGGTGATTTCGATGCTCGAATTGGTGACGAGGTGCCCGTAGAGTTAACATAAAAGACAAGTTTATATACAAATAGAGAAACCTTGGATAAAAATATAGTGACTGAAAGAGGAACGGTTCTTTAATTTTATGACGTCAAACGGGTACATCTGTCTAAACGGGAAAACAATTAGCGACAGTTCAGCTAAGCACACATTTTCGTGCGAGGTCGGTAAAAGCATGATCGATTTGATTTGGACCAAAATAAACGGACCAAGTTACATCGAAGTTCTTGCCGTGAATTTGACGAAAACTGGCTCGCAACGATTTGCGGTCATGCTTGACTTGGCTAATAAGATAACGGAGAACCTTGACAGTCACCAGAACTCGACTAAAATTATTACCAAACGGTTTGGTCACTGATAGTAATGGAAAGATTTTTGAAGAGAGCTTTCAATCGCTTTCAATCGCGAAGTAAACTGACAAGAAAAAAATGTCACAAATCTAATCGAAATCTCAAGTGTCACGATATTATACGGAAGGCGGGCATCGCTGCAGGGCTTATGAAATAATTAAAAAATCATAAATAGCCAAATGCGAAAGCAAAATACACGATTTGACGGTGACTATTTGCGAGTATAAAAAGAAATGCAAGAACTTTTCAACGTACATCCTCACTCGCGTTTCAATGATGTAGAAAAATGGGCGTATGACAAAGCGAGGAAGAAATATTATAGAAATTTAAGAAAAGCAAAGAGAGTGGCGTGAGATAAAAATATTATGGATAAATTTTCAGACCTTGTGGCAGAATGTAAATAAGTCCAAGAGTCCTAAACTTGCCAGCGTACTTATAACCGCTGCCGAGTTAAACAATTTTTGCGAACGTATCTCTCCGGAAAAATTGTGCGACGACTCGTCATTTTTTGACGCGTGTCAACCTTTCCTCGTTGCGCCTTTCACAAGCAATGAGCAAGCAAGAAACACCGCGAAGTTAAAGAACGCAAAAGCTCCTGGTTTCGACATGTTAGGCAACAAATTTCGTAAAGAACCCCCCGCAGGTCTGTCTTGAGTGCTGATGCATTTCAACAAAGTTTTACCATACATGGTAAAGGACCTCACCGTCCTGGAGGGAAGTCGGACTAACTACGATACACAAAAAAGGGGACAAAAGAGACGCGTTAAACTACCGAGGCACCACGCTCGTTAACAATATTACAAAATTATTTAGGCAAATGTTGAAAGATAGACTCTAAAAAATTCAGCAAACGGAGCTGAGATTCATTCCAGAATCTCAGACAGGGTTTAGGGCGGTGCAAAGTTGCGTGGATAAGATTTTTGCATTCATTGGTGCTGTTCAAATCCAACCGTGACTTGGTGGACGTTCGGTATACGAGCTTTTTGTAGATTTCGAACGAGCCTTTTCACTCAGTACCGCACAGTCCTCCGTGGAACAAACTTTTTCACTTAGGAGTGAGCTCGAAATTGATTGGGATGATGAAAAACGTGTATGACAGTGCGATTGTCCGGGTGAAAGTAGAAGGGAAGCTTTCTCGGAAGATCGAGGTACCGAAGAAGTGCTCCAGGGGAAAAGCCTAAGCCCCTTACCGTTTATGCTTTTCCAATATTCAAGAGTTTATGCGAAACGGAGACCTAACGGGAGTAAATACAGACGGCTACACGAACATCATTATGCTTTTACACGCGGATGACTTAATTATACTTAACCACTCAAAAGTCGACCTACAAAGAGAAATCACTACTGCAACCTGAACCGGCTCACTGTTAATACTGACAAGACCAAAGTTACGATCTCTCGAAACGGAGGAAAAATTAAGGTGGAAAATCGGCAAAGTTTTAAATTGTATGGCCGAACTTTGGAAATTGTAAAGAAATGGCACGGTTATCTTAATAATAGCAAAATTTGACAAAATTTGCTTGTGGCGACTCCTACAACTAAACCAGTAAAACCCTAACTGTAAGTTTAATATTATAGTATAACTGCGTCGACTATTAAAGAAAATTGGATGCGCGCATATTTTGAAGGACGTTTCTTCATCAATTTTTTCATTCCTTCAGTCTTATGTAAAAAAGGCAATCCAATAATAATAATTCATTTTTCTTTTTTCTTATTCATCTTTTGACGTTACGAAATCTCCATCTTCTAATGGCTGTCAAAATTGTTGTCATATTTTATAAGATTTTTCGGAATTTCATCGCATCTTATAAAGACTTTAGATACGCTGGGTTGAAAAATTCTGAAAAAAAATGCTATTGCGTTTTTGGTCATGTACTTTCATACAAAAAATTATAAATCCAATATGAGACATCGACGTAGAATTTTGATCGAGGTATCATGAAATGACCCATAAATATTTTAATTAATTCAATGGTGTAAAAAAATGTGAATAAAACTGTGTGAAATTCTTTGCGAGATTGTAGCAACCGATAATTTATATGTCTTTCCTGGCAAATTCTGTGTACAGTTACGGGGAGATAAGAAAAAACGAACTTGTACGGATCACTAGATTCGGAAATTTTTTCATCATTCTGCGTGAACATACCTCTGAGCCATCGTAACAGAAAATGGTCGTCATGATGTGGTTGCAGAACATCGCGAACGTTTCGCCTGAACTGTAAAATAAAAACAAAAAATCAAGAAATTAGACAAAAATCCTAGACAAAATTGAAGATTTCGAAGCCTTTTGAAAGAGCGGGCAAAGAATTGATCAAAATGTCGAATTCCCATGATTATATTTACTAACTATGGAAGGTTCAATTATCAACATAAATTTGACTTCTGAAAACTTTCAATTATCGAAAATCATAGTTTATTCAAAAATCCGGTACTAGACATTTCTTATAGATTTCTTGATTTTAATTGTATGCGGAACAGCTGGTACATTTTTCAAAATAAATAGTCTGAATAGAACAGAAAAATATTGTCAATAATCTTCTGTAAACAATCCCTACTGCAAATAGAGCAGAAACCGAATGTATGGATCCTTTCTTTGTAAATCTAATTAGACTCTTATAACCTTCATCTTCTTGACAAACTTTTCGATTACAGATCATTTTTTTTTTTTTTGTTTGAACTCTTATTATTACTATTAAAGTTAAATCTGACACGTACGTTTTTCTGTATACTATTAATACCTGCAGATATTTCTATAGCTCTGAAACTTCTTTGTCCACTTTTTTTCTGAACTATTCTCACTTAGACTCTCGCAACCCTTCTTGTTCGGCTTGGGTAAAATAAAAGAAAATGGTTCAATTTTGTTGTTTGAAATACATACTTTCAAGTGCTTCTTTTTCTTTTCCCTTCGGACTTTCTCCCCAAGACGACTCTTTCTCTTATCTATCGCTTCCCTTTCTATATCAGGTACCCACATACTTTCTGCTCAGATATACTTTTACCCAGACTTTTTCCCTTTCATCCGACGCATCCTGCTGTACAGTCACTTTAGTTGTATGCCTACCATCTGATTAGTGTACATAGCCTTTCAACGCTACTTCTTCGTACAATCTTTAACTAGTTAAACAAAATGACTTTGCGATCCTCTTCTCAATCAATGAGTTTTTTTTTTTTTTTTCAAACTTCTTTATTTCGAAAATGCTCCACTTTCACTTTACTCTAAATCGTCAAGTGATCGTGGTAAGGTTTTATGGGACGTATATTCCCAACCAAAATTGAGTCTCGATGAGAATATTGAACATTTCGTGATGAGACGAAAGTATGAAAAAAATCATAACCAAGTTGATAAGATAATTAGTTTTGAATAATAATAATGCCAAAAATTTTTTATAAGAATTGTTCAAACAAAAATTTGTGTAACAAATCTCCAGTGAAATTTTTTTCACATCATATAAAATGCATTCATTGATTTTTCTTTATGCCTACGAATTTTTTAAGAATTTTAAAAACTTTGAACTTCTGGATCGGTTCTCGCAAATGGTTGTACATTACGTTGAAGAAGTTTTAGAAGCATGGAACGAATAGTGTCGTAAATAGAGCGTTAGAAAATTTAAAAAAACGGAATTATTCAAAGTCACCGAAAATTCTAAAAATATTAATAATTATTTGGAAAAATCAAGGAATGCATTTTATATGAAATAAAAAAAATTTCACCGGAGATTTGTTACACAAATTTTTGATTAAACAATTTACCAACAACTTTTTGGCGCCGTTGTTATTCAAAACTAATTATCTTATCAACTTGGCTATGATTGATTTTTTTCAGTTTTTGATCTCTTCGCACACTACTGTGAACTTGTGGAGTTGTCTCATTGCATTCAAATCGTGTTTTATTTAACAATGAGTGTCGAGATATTTAATTGTTCAGCGGAGACTTTTAACACCTCTGTTTCTTCAAGCTAAACTTTGCAAAAACCAACGCATTCGACTCTCTCCTGCAGTGGCATACCTTTCCGCTACTGATCTTTGCAGTGTAATTCATTTCTCGGTGCTGAGAAAGCAGAGCTGTACCAGAATTACTTCCGATAATATCCCTGGCAAAACGTGCCTCGCGGTCAAAACAAATTATACAGCAGTTCTTTCTAAATCGTATCCTGCAACATGTCTGAGTACTGAGCACTGCAGTAAAGAATGCAGTTTATTCTAGGAGATCAGATTTTACCCACAATACTGCAAATGAAACTCTCGGAACAAAATAGTGATTTAGAAAATATACCATAACGAATTTTCACTCCGGAATTTTCTCCCCGGGAGAAGATATGGCATGGAAAAAATGACAGAAAAGAACAAAACATTTTTTTGCTCTCAACTCCTGAACGGCGCACCGACAGGCAATTGTACACTGAAGGAATTTTTAGTTCCGGTTACCGCTCAGTTCTTAACTATTTTCGTTTTTTATCACAATCGAAAAATATAGTTCTAGGTAGAAAATGAAAATTAGTTTTGTAAGCGTTACCAGAAAGTCTAGTATCCGTTACTATTCTTTCTCATTACGATCACCGTTACTATGTTTTCTTGTAACTGTTGCGAAAATTTAATGCTTGTGCAAGAATAAATTGACGTTAAAGCCTTATTTAACTAAAAACGTAGAGTTAACCAAACAAACTGACTTGGCGTTGCAATTACCAAAAAAGGATTGAAAATAGCGCAAAATGGTTAGGCGTACCTCCTTTTTCGTAATACCAACAATGTTCAAACAGTTTTTTTAACGATACCTATTTGACGCTGTTGAGTTTAACATCTCATGCCTCGTTTCGTGTAAGTTTCTTCTCCTATCTTGCAAACAAATATTCTACTGAGTGGATTTTTGTGTTAAAAATTTAAGGACCAAAAGACAAAAAAAAAAAAAATGACAAATTAATTCCTACAACAAAACAGTCTGTAACTTTACCTGCTGTATAAAAAGCTTTAGTTATCGAATAAATACTGACGAATGGAAGTCAAGATCCTTTTTTTAATTATTTTTAACTAAAATTAAAAATTAGGTAGTTGCTTAATTGGATTAGTTGCTTGAATGGTAGATTTCTTTTACACGAACTTGTCAACAAATGCAACACGATGAAGTTCACTTGAAATTGTAATCAATACCTAAATTTTTATTGACAGAATTTGTTTCCCACAATATTATGTAATACACTTCTGTAAATATTTCTCTCTCGAAATCACTTCAACTTTTATTCTCCGCAATCCGATAAAGTGAATCTGCAACGTTGTTAAAAATGAAACACATCTCCTCTCTACGTAATAACGAACTCAACGTTTCTCTGGCTGTCTATCCGTATGTGAACTTATGACTAGTTGCATCGTCTGGCAAGGTTATAAGCTATATTAATATTTATAGTAATTGGCTATATTATAGGAGGTATAATGATATTTGTAAGCCGAGTCCGAACGTGATCACACACTTATAATGCGAACGCTGACTAAAATCTTACTGATATAGAAAGTTATGAGCAAGAGTTTTCAAGGTCCCGATAAGTTCTATATAAAAGTTTCCACAAGCATATGGTTTTGTGGAATAATTTTGACACAAGAAGCATTTGAAAATATTTGCGGGCGGAGCCGCAACGGGCTGTTAGTTTGACGATAATTGAAAGATCTTGAAAATAAATAGCGTATAAAGAAGAAGCATACTGAAATTAAAATGATTTGTTTGGAAAAGTAAAAATTAAAAATGGTATAAAAAGTTTCCGGTAAAACAACTAATTGCCTATGACAATTCAATTTTCAGGATAACAAATATCTTTGATAAACATGGCTAACAATTTAACCGAAGCGTATATTAATTAATTTTGCGTCAAGTTCGGCTGATCGATTGTCATTATACCGATTTTAGATACGAATCACGTTACTCATTGAATAATACAATTTACAAGTGAAGTTCAAGTTGACCGTTGAGCTACAGCAGCTTATAAAGATACGATTGGAATTGTCGGTCAATGAATTGATTCCATAAAGTTATTATGGTGATATCATTTTACCAGTTGCCTTTCAAATATGACTACCTGCTAATAATCATATGATTACAATACATTTTTATAATTTTTATAGGTAAACTTTAACGAACTCCGAATGACCAAGCTAAATTTAACGGTTTAAAATTTAAGAGCAACTGCGCAAATCAACTTTAGATATATTACATATATCATGAGAACAAAAACTTACAAAGTTTGACTACCTCTTCGAGCCGTCAGGTACACGAGGCCCCCTTAAAGATTATTGCTAGTCATCGAACTATAACGTGTCTATAAACCAACGCTTCTTACACTCTTTGTACATTATTTGATGAGACCCGTCTTAAGTCGTCAAGTTTTTATCAGAACATACGAAGTTACAATTATAGATTTTTATGTTTTGCAGTTTTCAAAGTAAAAATGATCAAGTGTCGCGTAAGTTGGCTGATTGTGAGAACAAAATTTAACAATTGTAAATTTTTCATCATCGTAATTGATACATTAATGGTATCGACTCCGGGCTTTGGCCGATGACATTCTTCTAGTCATAGCGTACGAATATCATGCAGGATTTGACGGAAAATAATCCAAAAGAGAATTATAAACCGTTAAGTCGTTCATGATTGAAGTTGAGATATGCCGCTTTTCGTGTTTGTTTTTGAGATAGTACGTCAAGTCAAATGTTTAATTATTGGAAATGGAATCCGTTGGATACCATCTCCCGATATTACGTTTCATCGGTAGAGATAAATTCGCCACTTTAGTATACGTAAATAAATCTTGGGCTGTGATTATTAGTTTTTTTGCCGTACATGAAATTTGAATTGATCAACATACTGTCATCGCCATTTTTACGGCATTTACTTAAAACTGATTTTTGTATCTATGGTTTGTCACTAGTATACCAATCCAAGGAAAAACCCGTCAAACCTTAAAAAACTGTTTTTGTTCTCACCTTCATATCCAAGAATAATATTTACGTAACAATTACCGAGGTCAACAAATCATTTTCATCAAAACCTGTCTACATTCTTGTTGACTCTTGACATTTGAATCGGTGGACGAGTTGAACTGACCTATACCTAGATTACGTAAAAGCCTCGTAACGCGCGTAGAAAGAACCATCGAGGTCGACGATGAACGGTGGAATCCGCCGTCACCGCGATTTTTTTTTTTTCCAATTCACCCAAAGTACATATCTGAGTCTGTAAACTGTAAAGTTCGCGGTACACGGCGAATAATTGCCCGAAGAATCTGTCCCGGTTGCACCTTGACAGGTGTGTAAGAACTCTCAAACAGAAAGCCAAGTGAAAGTCTGCATGGTTACTGCAATTACTTTATACTAGCGGGATATTGCCTCAATATCACACCATAACGTGTGTATATTACTAAAGATCGATGGTATACAGAATTGAAATCATACGTTCAATAATAATGAGATCTAAATATTAATTATTTGCGAATTTAAATATTTCGTAAACTTTCTTATCGCTATAGATATCGCGGTGTAACTGATGAACGACAAGCCTGTAAAGATAAGTCGTTCGATTTGATACTAGTAATAAGAGTAACGGCCAGACGCTGATAGCATTACACTCGTAAAATCCTCCGAGTATTTACCGCGAATCAAGGTTTGCAAGTGTAAATTCATCGCAGCGGTATTATGCAAATTTGCGAGAACGCTCGAAAGTAACGGTAATTGAAAAAAGATAAGCGGAACTTTTAAGCTTTGGGGCAATTATTGCAGTATGTTTTTTAGTGCAATTATAGATTCGAAAGAAGGAAGTTGAATCTGCCGACAAAATCTCGGGAACTCTTAAGTTTGTACATGTAACTAAAAAATCCTGATGAATATGTTGGTACAACGCGTTTATCTGTGATATTCTCTCGATTATAGAGATCGTTGACCAAAAATTGATGCTCTTTATTAATTTTATTACGATATAGTCGAACATTGGGTATCTTATTATATTTGTAAGGTACGAAGAGACCTCTTTAAGAATACGACAAATATATATAAAATACTGAAATTTTAAACAAAAACTTAAACATCGATGCTTCATTTTAGATCGCTTCGAAGCGATTAAAAATCCAACTTCGTTTAATTCGTTTAATTCGTTTAATTTTGCTCTACGATAGCTCGTTTTATTCAGACTATTTCTTACAAGATTGCAAGCTACTAAGATTCGATAGTATATTGTGTTGTAACAAGGAGGCAAACTCGGTCTTTTCGGGCCGAGCGTAAGATTGCAATATGAGTCGCGGGTGAGCACGCATACGAGTCGAAGGCGAATATTATACGCTTGTGCAAGCCGAAGACGAATATTACATATACACGAGGCGAAAAGGCCGTTGCCTCCTTATTGCACACGATTCTTTATACAAGAGTATGATATGCGTTCTTTCGCGAAGTACGAAATTGAGGTTAGGATCGCGCAATGTCAGATTTGTTCGCGACCGCGCATGCGCATTCACAGACTCGCTGAACTTTCACAGAAACGGGTACTTTATGTACGGGAAACACGTATGAAAAAATGTGTAAAACATGTTCCCGTTATATAAAGCATTTGTTTACAATTTTTATATTTTCTGTCTTTTTATTCTTGAAGAGATCTCCGGAGTTTATGAATGCAATAATCTGATGAATACTTAACGTACACTTGGCTGCAGCGATTCTAAGATGGCTAATTTTTTCGACGAGTCGGTTACGTTGGTATTGCAGAATCAATCAAACATAACGTATCTCGTAATCGTCGAATCTAACCTAAAAATACGAACAAATGCCAGTTGCGTTATGCTGTGGCGGTGGAGCTAGAGCTGAGCATTGATTCTGCATTACCAACGTAATCAATTTGTCCAAAAAATTAGCCGTCTCAGAATCACTGCGGACAAGTACACAGCTACCTCGTAATGTAATAAAATCAATTTATTAATCTTGCGCCAAATAACCTCCTTAAACGTAAATAAGAACAAAGATACTGAGGTGTACGCAATATCCATATCCATATTCGTAGTCTGCGTATAAGAATTACACAGCAAATATTCGTTCGAATAGACGTCGCGTAGTCGAAAGGATTACATAATATTACAACATAAATGTTGTAGATACGTGAATACGGGAGACTCCCTATACACGCTCGGCTAACCACAAGTCGTGTCGCAATTGAGTCATATCCCGTGGCATTAAATATACTTTATGAAATATTTCGGCAACGTATGTGTTTCGCAATTAAAATGCAAGACATTAAAAATCTCGCAAAATTTATTTAATTTTTATTTTAGATTTTTTTCACATGGCTATATTTTTCTATCGTCCTTGCAAAATGAGAATTGTTTCACATTTTTTTTAATATCACTCATCGTACAGTTGGTACAGTGACTGGACATTTTCACAAGGTCTAGGTTTGCCGGTGTAAATTCATTCGGATATTCATTATACATTCATTTCTTACAAATTTTTTTTTTTCCCACAAATTATATACTCTGCAAAATTTATTTGAAAGTTTCTCAATAAATCTTGGAACTTTTTGATTAAATTTATCGGCCATTCGACTTGAGTCGTACAGCCAAAAATTATGCACTTAAGTTCCAGATATTCGTTGTCGGTATATAATGCAGAATATTGCGATTACGTGATTAATTGAAAAATAAACAGCCTTATTAATTAATTGATTAACTGGTCCTTTCAACTAATCGTCTTGTTCGTTTATTCGATTAATCGGCCTATTCGATCAACAGATTAGTTATTCATCCGATTAATCAGCCTTTTTGATCGACCCTTTTTTCGCCAAATCGATCAACCGAAGTCTACGTTTAATCGAATAACTGCACAGCACTGGTTACGTACCTAATACTTTTTTCCGTTAATTCCCATCAGAAATTACAAGAGAATTACTTGAAATCAAGGTTCACGAAAAACGGGAATAACGAACAGACAAAATTCAAACCGCAGTAATAGGATATAATAACAAGTTTTGTGACCTTGATTACTGTGTTAATCCCATCTATTTATCATTAACGCAAATCTGTATGTAAAGTTGTATTCGGTTGCAACGAACAATTAATTGTACCGTCACCTTACTTAGTTTATTTAAATACCCTACAATTCCATGTAAAGTATGTATTTACGTGCGAACACCGTTGTTTGCATACTTTTGTGTATTCATGGGCCTGGGCAATTAGTATAAGACTTTCGGTCAAAGCCGCAATAGATTTATATACCCATGTATAATATATGTAGACACTCTCGACGTGTATATTACATAGAAACATGTTGTGTAAATCCTTGATGGCAATTTTTTATGGCACATTTTTCCACGCGTCTCTTTTACTTTTTCTTGAATTTATAATTTGCTTCGTCCTTCAGGTTCGATACACGTGTATGTATATATATATATCCATCTATAACACATCTATATCGATAAAAAACAATCCGGTTTTCCTATTGCTGTAGAAAGAAAAAAATTACGTTACGCAACTTGTGCAGGCACATCCAACAGTGTTGTCAATATTATACTTGCGGTATTCTACAATTTCATCAGATGTAGGTTAAACAAACGTAAAATTGCACAAAAATCATCCATAAGACGTGTAAAAATTGAAGCTCATACTATCGGCACTTGAGCGTCAGTAAATTAGAAGTTGAGTGTTTAGCTATAGACACTTGTATCTCAGTGTCGGTGATCATTTGCCGAAATAATCAAAGTAAAAAAAAACAAGAAGAGACCAATTATCCAGGCATAAAATATACAGCTATCGTATCAAATTCGAATTTGATACGAGATAATATCTGTTGTTCATTATTTCAGCGCTGATATTGCGGAAAGAGAAGGCAACGTGTCAAAAAATAGTTATCGAAGTATAGGTAAAGGAACTTATGAAAGCAGATAATGTCCAGATATAAAACAAGCGAAGAAAAGAGACGAGCAGAAGGTACGTTAAAATTCGCTAAAGGAGGCCGACGGATGGATAAGTAGAGTTGAAAGTACGCAAACCAAGTCCGTTTTGCGTTACCTTTCACACTACTACTACAATTACTACTCATACTATCGCTTATAACACAACTATACGTATTATTATTACATCGATTCATAACACGCGTACAACACCTCGCATGTCTGCGTCCCACAAACGCGTAGCTGCATGGTGTTAAAATAAAATGAAGAGACATTATTTATCATCGATGCGAAACGTTGTGTGTACAAAAATTACCGACTCACCTTCATCAGAGCGAAGACTTGATCGTCGGGTAATCCAAGCTTCGACGCCATCCTCACAGATTTGTACTATGCAATAATCATTCACTGTTTAAAATTGATTTATATTCCCTATAATTCTCTACCGCGAATAGTAATCAACTGGGCATTATAATATACCGTTCCTAGCAGTATGTGGGTATTTGATAAAAAAAAAAAAAATAAATAAAAATACAATTTCGCCGTATTTATACACCAACGTTTACCCGGAGTTCCGAGCACCGATTTACTACCGCTCCACTCAACGATTGGTATCGTTGACGGTCAATCTTAGACTACTTTTCATCCGCAACTATCGAGGAGAACCGAGCGCGTTGCCGTTTCGTTTGGAATCGAGAGCCCCACTGCACCAGCCGTATAGTATAACTCGGCATCGCTTGTCGCCGATGAGTGTGGATGAAAATAATACGTGAAAGCATCAACGTTCGGCAAAGTTTTTTATTTTTCTTTATTCTTCGTACCTCCGCGGATAATTTTATTCACAACATAAAACTAACGCGATGAGTTTCTAAACGCGGGAGATCATTCGAGTAACAGGTTCCGTACATTCACCATATTGAGGTTCGGTTGAGAAAATCTTCATCATCGTTATGGATTTGTCATATATAATAAACCGCAATAATTGATTAGATTACTAATTCGAAGCTGAGCACTTGGAACTGGATTTTTCCGATGTTACGTTATTTCAAATTATAGGTATATACACGTATAACATTTCTATTACAAAGCCAACATCTCGCGAGGCTGAAGTTAGTTACGTTAACGTAACGAAGCATCAGGTGAAAAAATCACAAATCCGCGATATTAGAATGACTTTCAAAGAGTTGGTTATTTCAAAATAAAATTATATCTTGTTTATCGTGGTCTACTAATTTTCACACATTCCTAAAGGCGCGAAGTAACGGTTTTTCCTAAACATGAATCGTGACAGTGACGTTCCTAACTTCATGCTAATAATATATCGTGTCGACGGTACGACGATATGATATATGAGTAAATACAAATACATTGAAATTATGAAGTAAGAAACCATCATTGAGGGAACAAATTTATTAATTATAATTGAATCCGTTTCTATTAAATCTATTTGGCACGATTAAAAACTACATGTGATTTGACGAAATGATTATATTTACTGCTCCATATTGTAAACTTGATTTGTCGGAGAGGGCAATTAATTCAATCAAGCGCGATTTCTTTCTTATAGCGTCTAAAAAAATGTATTGATTATTAAAAGTGGAATACATTGTTTGTCTTCAGTTAATTAATAATAGATGAAAACGGTGGAAGCACTGTGAGTAGGAACTTATAATCTATTCTTGATATATTATATTTTTCATATTAGAGTTGGGTCGATTCTTTTTTTACTCTATCGATCAATCGATTAATCGGTAACACTTCCTAATCGAAGTCTAGGCAATCCTGCTAGGAAGCAGACATTTGATTTCGAACCGGCGGCGTAGAATTCACATTTATATAAATCTTTCTCTCGAATCGGCCCTTGGATAATTAGCATATTTACTTCCAGACACGAATTTCGAAACCTCAAACATTTGTCAAAACAAAGTTAACCTACGCGTAGCTTTCACTTCCTCTGATGTTGTCGAAACAAATTGATAAGTTTAAGTAAACCCTCGATACCGAAACAATCTTGACAGTCTTATGCATAAACAATTATCACAAAGGTTATCAAGACATAAATTTATATACCCATATATACTAGGGTGTTTCAAAAAAAGACGAATTTTTCTTACTTGTGGTGTCCAAAAATTGATAGTTTACCTAAGAACAAAAATTTTGGCGCCAATATGAGCTCTTAATGTCAATAGTAAGATTTGCCTCTATCCATTTCTTAATTTCCATTTAAATAACACGGGAAAATTTTTTTTTTTTAAGGTCACACACCTTATCACCAACAAACTTGTGCTTACAACAAAAAATATTCAGAGGACAGAATAATTTCAATTTACTCACGCATATCGAAGCTTCCGTCGTGGTAATAGAAACGACGGCTTCTACCTCTAACAACGGCCATGCTTCGTTAAGAAGATAAACTGAAAGAACTAATAGAACTGCGACGGCAATGTTTCAATTTCTCAACCACTTTACATAAATCGTCGATCCGACCATGACTACTCCGTTTGTAATGTTTTCCTATCGTTAATGAAGAGAAAACAACACCTCAAACACGATAATTAACGTACAAAAATTTCGGACAAAAAAGATGTGGCTTCCTCACGCACGAATAACATTATGAAAAAACAAAGCACTCCGACATAAGGAGGTATTTTTGGTTTTTACTTGAAGATCGTGGCATTATCACGTATGAAATAGTTATAATTCGAACCGGACTTGAATATAGTTGAAATGTTTCCATGTAATAATTCAGAGTGAATTAAATGCCTTATCTTCGCATTTGATGCTCCACGTTTTTTTTTCGTCGAGCATTAAATTCGGAGGTAGGGCATTTAATTAAACACGTTTTTTTTTAATTTGGAGAAGAGGTGGGTATAATGGGCTCCCTGTCCATCTAAACGGAATTTCAAAAAATGTCAATAACGCTTGAAATGTATTTTTCTGCGACCCCTTTGACTCGTCATTTCAAGCATGTAAAGCAGGCACGACGTAGCGAATTGCCGATTTTGTGACACTTGCCATTGAGCGTTGACTGAAGAGTGCTAAAGACAGTATGTATCGATATTCTTCGAAAGCAATCAAAAGTGCACGAAAGGTGTGAGGTTAATGGCAGTGCCCTGCACTTACGGACTCGTTCATTCGGACCATTAGACCACGCAAAAATGCTTACTTGTGGTATAAAAAAAAAGCCTCAAAAACCGATTACTGTACCACCAGTTTTAGGATATGCAAAAGCCACGTTTCTGAAAAAAAAAAAAAAAAAAAGTGAAAATGTATATTAGCACCCCTTCAATTAACGCGTATTATTTCTTTTATGTTGTACAAAAAAAATGCATAATGGCCCAGAAAGAACGTCTAAAGCGCATTCCAGAGAAATGCTGATACAGAAAGATCGCAAAAAAATTTTTTCATTTTCAGTTTTATAATATCATCTGTTATATTTTACACAAAAATGCATCTCGGCATGAAATTCGAACAAAAATCGGAAATAGGCGGGCAAAATGGGCCATTTAAGAGAGAAATAACGTTATACCAATTTCGACAAGGCAATTTTTTTGTCTTCGACCTAAAATATTACATTGTGTATCAAGGGCGGAAAGGAGGCGATTTTGCCGAATGTAAAGTTAGCGGCACGAGGAAAGCGAGCCCCGTTTCAAACGCGTCACTTCATGGATGGAAGCAAGCGGAAGCAAACAGTTTTACGTATTAACGCTTCCAAAGTAGGGGAAGTCGAATTTAGGTGGTTCGAATATACAGGAGTTCTACTGCAGTAGTTTTCGTACCTTGGGTGTAAAGTTTTATTGGATAAAATTCAAATTTTTATTCGCTCCCGTAAGTAATTTTGGAGGGATAAAGGCATCACTGTTTACCCTTTGACTGTCCATAATGACTGTTCAAAATCACGAAAATAACTATTTGATTAAATGCTACTTCTATGACGCTATGACGCGAATTGGGAAGACACATCAACGGTCATTTTATCGCAAATGATGCCAAAATCCCTTCGTTTAACGCAATTTGCTTTGTCTTCAAACTTATTCTCCGATACGAAAATACGAAAATTGAACACTGTGTAAAATTAATTTTTCCAATCTACACTTACTTTGGAACGCTTCAAGTTACAAACATTAAAACTTGCAAGCCTGAGAATTCATTAAAAATGTATCTCCTTTTGTAATCCCGTTGATATTTTGTGAATTCTGTACCGAAATCGCAAGGCGCTACAATCACTGAGGTAGAGAATAAAAAAAACAAATTCGCTTAGGATTCTATAAGCTTTCTGACAAACCGAATTTCTTTTCAAGCAACCAAAAACAATGTACATACTATATGATGTTGAAAACACTCGGCAACGACACAAAGATCTGGTGAGACTTTGCATATGGAAAGTAAAAGGAATCATTGCAGATGAAATGCAAGGAATTTATTTTAGGGCGAGTAATATTATGATTCATTACAATAATACAGATAATATGCGTTCGGTATCCAACCACGTTACACTAATATAAATATTCCAAAGGTAATGTTAGTAACTCATTGACTTTTTAGTAGACGTTCGCAGGTTTTAACATATTTTACTTTGTTCAAAGATACGGTTTTGAATGAATTTACTCTTATTAAATTTAATTCAAATTCGTTTACAGACGCACACTCTGTTTTATCAAGTGTTTTTTGATTCTGATATTTCTTCAAATAGAGTGTACATGTTTGATAAGTCACTAGTAAAAATGGCTAAACCACGAACATAAAATATACTAAACAGCACGTAAGAATTAATTGTGTTTGGGTAAGTAGCGCAATAATGTGGCATGATCTTTCAATAAACATAATTAAATTTAAATAGGTTTATTGCGTCTAAGATGAAATGTGAATGTAACTTTATATCTTGCTTATAATTTTTCTGTAATTTCAAAGTCTTCAAAAGACAAATGTACATGCATTAAAATTAGTGATTTCTTCTATAATCATGAAGATAGGCATTTCGTGTGACGGACTAATTTGTCAGCATAAACAATGATTAACAACAAGTTTTAGAGATAACTTGCTTTCAGAGCAAATCATTCATCTACAATGTCATTGTTGCAAAAGTATTTTTACATTTTAATTCCATACCAAAAGAGAAGCAATTTTTGTCACAAACTATGCAAAATAGTTTATACATAATGAATTTAAGATTCAATTACAACATGTGAGGCATACGTTTAATGGGTTCTGTGTTAGCCAATATTTTTCTCGTCTTAAAGATAAGTCACTATGCACAAATGGGAATGTTTTAATAACATTAATATTTTACAGTGATTCAAATGCATTTCAATAATTAAATCGCTTGTTTAATCACTACGCAAGCGAAATTAAGATTGTCAACTATCCATATATCACGATGTTTTTTTCATAAGATGCAACTGAGCAAATAAGATATTGAAAATCGCCGAATCAGAGCTTCCACTACACTACGTGTGAAGTCTTTCGTAAAGCTTATTACGGCAGAGACTCTCACTTGCGTAAAAACAAATATTAAAAGTGGAAGACTTTTTCAGTCCAATGGGGAAATGTATTATATACCAAAAGGATTATAAACTATTGCCATCAAATACTCTATGGCCCGTAAACTTATGAAACGGTGCTTAAGGATGTTTAGAAAGTACAGGCCTGTAGTATAAAAATTAGTAAAATAAAATTGAGCGTTTAATAATTCAAGCAAAGTTACTTCATTTGTATTTTATGGAATGCGCGATCCAAAGGCAATACGAGCACATGTGATAAAAAAGACTTTGCCTCCATGGTGCGCACGATACTTTATGTAACAAAAGTGTGATTCACTAATTTTTTGTCATAGCGGAGTAGAAAAAAGAGCACTGTTTAGTACTGTAATGTAAAAGTAAAATTTTCTCTACTCCAATGCTCTTTTTTTCTACTGCTGTAGAAACGATTACTTTATGTACAGAACACAAGCAAAAAAAAAAACGCATAAGCTCTGCTCGTGTTACATAAGAAAATTATTCGTACACAGACTTACGTATGTAAAACCGTAAAAATGATCCGTATATATGCATGCCAGAGTCTGTAAACTCAAATTAACAAAGTTTGGTTATTAATAATTTTGAAAAGATCATATTGTCGTTTCGTTTGTTTGTATTAAAACCGTATTATTTATCAAATTTCGATGAATCACGGCCGATTATTTCCGCGAATGAATACCTCACAAATTGCCTGAGATGTATTTCTAGGGTTGAATCTCAGTTTATCACAAAAATGTTGTGCACCATATCATTAAAGGTGATAATTACTAAACTTATGCTTGATTCAAATAATGGTAACACTACTCGAACATTATTTCAGGTGATTTGCAGAATATCCAAACACGAACAAAATAAGCTCTGATCCATCGATGTTGGACAAATGATACGATTTTACTATTGAGAAAACGAAATAAAAAACGTGACTTATTTTGAATTATTAATAACTACACTTTCTTTATCCGAATTTGCGATTTTATTTATTTATTTTATATTACTATTGGGAAGACATTTCCTGTAAAAATTCAGCTTAATTAACTTGAGTTCAATCTCGTACCTACTGCTAAACTTTTTTTCGACTTATTTTTTTACAGGACTGTAAAACCTCAACATCCTTAACAAAACATACTGCTAGGATCATCGGAATTCCTCTTTTCTGTCCAATTAATTTCTTAGCGTTAAAAATATTAACTATGTAACGGAAAATATTAACTATATGACGACTATCATTAATGTAAATATTTTATAAAGTGTCAATAACGATACAAAGTTAATTATCATGTAAAATATCCGCACTTAAATATTATTAGTTAGGTTGATTTTAAATTTGTAACATTTTGATGATCAATAGTTTGCACGTGTATTGCTTTTGTTTCCATTACAATTTACAAGTGTATTTTGTAATTGGTTTGAGATTCAATGAAATGTATATTTTAGAGTCAAAATATATAACAAATTACGTTGTAATAGACTGGCAACCAATACTATGCAAAAGTAAACATGTTTTTAGACTAACATATTTCAACTAATACTTGAAACAATTTGACCATTTTAAGCAGACGTATTTGACAGTAATTCGAAACCTGTTTAATATATCCCCCTGCCGTGTAATTCCGTATAAGTTATTAATAGTCTTTAACTTTACACTAGCGAGTCGCAGCCAGGTAACAAGTGGCACGACGTTCACTTATGACTTCAGCCAACTACTGGAATTATAGAATTGCACTTCTGATCTTAAATTTCCTAAAAAAAAGTTGATCTACAGACGGCCATTCAAGATAATTTACAAGGAAAAAAAAAATATATAATAATATCACATCTCAGAGCCTATTTTAAGAAACCTTTACACAGATCTACGCAGTTGATTCATGCTCGATGAAAAGCGAAGAAAGAAGCCAGATTTTTAGCCACGGTAAGAAAAATTAAGTTGATGTTTTTTTATAGCTTTTGTGTTACTGGATCTTTTGTTTTTGAAGTTTATGAGAAATTACAGTCCACGGTAACAGTAAATAAAGACCGTTCGACCGCTGAAAGAAGCGTTTCAAAACAACTCTGGCAATATTCAAGCCCCAACATGAGGACTACAGGCTGATGTGGCAATAATCCAAGAATTCGGTGGCCCAACGAAACGCACATGAGAAAATGGCGATAATAATGACATTTGGAATTTTTCTAATAGTTGTTCATGATTCTGACGTTAATTAAGAAAAGATTTTAATGCTCTTCAGGTTTAATTCTAGTTATTGTTCACTGCGGAACTTGCAAAATTCAAACAAAGGGAACACATGTGCCTCGAATTGCTCCTTACAAAGAAGAAACTGAAACGAAGTTAGCCAATTAATTCTACAAACTATCACTATGGAAGTGTCACTGACGAATTATTCATTATATTCAAATGTTTCACAATTCTGGATACATTTTTACTGTCGTTATAACCAGTTTCAGTTTTTAATCAATTGAAGAATTCCGTGCACTTTATATTATTCAAAGAAAGCTTGAAATGTCAATCGCGACGTTTTCGTATGAGTGAAAAAAATATTTCCTACACTGTTACAATAAATTATCATTATTTTTACTGTAATAGGCCGGGGTTTGCGTACTTTTATGACTTTTCTTACCTATTTAGAGTAATCTTTAACTATCAGAAATAAACTATATGAATCGTAGAATAAGGTCTTTGCATGGAAAAATTGTACGTACGTATTTAGCAAAGAAACTAAAAATAGCTAGGTCGTATTCGTTCTTTTTTTTTTTTGTCTCATTAAATAAAAATTGTCGAAAATACAGCAGTCTTAAAACTATAATAATATGACGTCATCCACGCTGAAGTAGATCAGGTTAGGTATATCTATAATTATTACAAAACCGGTGAACTTAAATTGCTTGTAATACCCGCAATAATCTTTCTTAAAAAAAAAAAAGAAATAATACGATCCAATGATTTCGTGTTTTTCTGGACTATACGCATATAAAAATAATTTTTTGCTTCGAATGCAAATACCCAAGTGTCTTAAATTGATAACGCCACCTTACGCAGCAAAATGTATTCAACACACAATTACAGTTTCACAAATGTAACTCAACTTCTGTGTTGCCCAATATTCAGTTTCAGAAAATTATATCTTCCCCTTCCGTTTTTTAAGTTTTTTTTATTTTATTCTATGTTTCTGAGGACAGTACAACAACGCCATAAAATCTCAGAAAGTAACCTCAAAGAATGCCTCATACAATATGAATGGTACTTTGCAATGGGTTCATTCCATTTCGACCTTCAAGGTCTGCGGATTCTATTTGTTCTTTGAGCAATTCCAGTTCCCTAATGCCACTTGCAGTGACTTCGTATTTGTGTGCCACTAAGCTTCTGTAAAAGTGTATTGCAAATGCCAGAAATACAATCAACACCGGGATTAAAACTACACACGCTGCCCACGACGCAGCCTTCTCAACTTCGTAGAATTTGACCCAACACAAAATTGCAATCTCTAACAAAAATAACAATAATCCTAGCAGTGTTGAAAATGCCCAGGCAATTTCAATGTACCAGTGAAGTCGTTCGTGTGGCGATTCGTGGACGAGACTAATACTGTGAAGATTGCATATTGCTTCGATGTTTGGAAGGATGCAAGTGGATATCATGAGTGCTAGCATGTGAACAGACACCAGTAATGTTGTGCAGATTGCGAATCCAATCAGCATTGATTTGGGCACTGTTGTATCCTTATCCAGCTGTACTTCAACCATGGCCACCTGTCCATCAAATTTTCTATTTACGTGGTGTATTTGCCTATTTTACTTTCAATTCTCCATTATATTTACACACGCCAATAGAATTGTTGACATTATTACATGTACCTTTGAAACTACCTATTTGAAACTGCAAGATCGGTACACAAATGGAAGGTACATATTTTCAGTTTGTGTAAACACATTTCAATCATGAATTCTCTTCAATGGCTTACATCCAATAAGAATGTACTATATAATATGATTTATCTACATTACTGATTTCCTGTAATTATATGGATACATTGAATTCAAAATGTACACGTTAATCATCAGAACCTGCTATCCCAATTAACGACGTGTGTCAGTCATAAATTATTAATAAGCCTGTTATGTAATGCTACAATTGAAGATGCATTTTTTCATTTTCATCTTCTTATTATATATCGGCACAGTCATTGATAGAATTTTACAAGTACAAAAATATTTTTAAAGTCCTTTCAGTAAAAAATTCGACTTGAGAGGAAAAAAAAAAAAAATGAAGAATCGAGAAATTATCCGCATCATGCATTTTCTTTATGATTGAGTGAAGTTGCATAGCATGAACTGTTCATTTTTTCAGAAAAGTATATAAGCTATAACTACATAACCTGAGGTCTTTTCAAAATTATGCATCGAATGTCTCATTATCAGTTTCGCTACATCAGTTCAACGATGAGTAATTAAATCTTACCATGGCAAAACCAGAAAGCAAAGCTGAAGTCTTACTGGAAGCTTTGAGTTTGGCTCTGCTTAGTTGCAATTTCCTCCAAGACAAATAGCCCGGAGTATGTAGCCCATCTCCTGATTGTGACATCTTTGACTAACGACAAAAAAGAATTACTGATTTTTGTGGATACAGATTCAAAAAAACTGAGAGCTAAACCGAAGGTAAAACTTTAATTCATATCCTACCCAAAAATAACTAGCAGTTCTTGCTGTTCACACAGTCAAGTGTGATTACTTTTTCTAGTCTGTATTACAAAATATTGTCTTAAAAAAGAAATTTGCGATACTGTATTGCAATCGATCAAAAATAGAAGGGACAAAAAAAATTGGGCCTGCACCTACGACTAGATTTACATAATAAGTTGGTTAACTGCGTCTATAATTACAAAAGATTAACTATTTTTCCTAAACAATGCAGAGAACTGAGGTTTAAAACTAATTACTATGATGTAATGATTATTTTAGAGAAGAATAAATTTGAGCATAAAAATTTCTCTTTGCTAATAAATTGGGTTAGGTGCATACATTCAAGTAACAATAAACAATGTTAATAGAAGATACAGTTTTTCTTAAAAGTGGAGAAGATGGATTAAAAAAACGACACCATCACGAAAGAAAAAGCAACAATCAGTCACTGATCAATTGTTATTGTATAAATTTTTTGAAAGGATGGTTGTGAAAACGTCAGTGAAAACGTACCATATGATGTTGCCAATAGAAGTGTGTGTAGCAAGTCCCACGGAAGGTAAAATAACCAACGGGTGCTGAACCAAAGAAAATACGAACCAAGATTAATAAGAAAACTAAAAATGTTTCTACATTTATACTCCAGAGTGGGTCAAGTGCCATTACGTAAGTAAAAATTACTCACAAGTGTCAAAGGATTTTACAAATTACATTCCTTGTAAATTCTAGTACATTTTTGTACTTCACGAAGTTAACATGTCTACTTTGTGATGAAGCAATTTTTCGAACAATTTAGGAAATAATACAACATCTCGTTGTCCGGTAAAATAAAACAAGATCCCTAATTCACTGTTTTGAGAAGAACAGTGTTATAAAATGACTGTTACATAAGTGTGTGACTGAATTATCGAGTACTGAAACAGCAAATAATATAATACATGCAAAAATTCAAATGATATTATTAATATTTAGTGTTGGACACAAGAACAACCTTGGACTTGGTCTCGTCTCAGTTTTGTCTTGACTTTCAGAACGAGACCAAAATAAGATCACAGTGGAAAACTTCGGGACGATACCAAGATTGTCCTGAAGTCTCGACAAGAGTCTCGTCAATATTAGTCAGTGTTCAAAGGAAAACTGTAATGCATAATATCACTTCATATTCCTAAAATTGCATAAATTTCCCCAAGTTACAGATATTTTCTATTAAAATACTTTTAATTTTAAATAAATATACCAGGTTTTTTCTCATCCATCAAAACCAAAATTTTCATAGAACCAACTGATGCACTTATATAATAAATTCGAAATTTATATAGTTGAATGCCGAGGAATCACCAAGCATGACCAAGACCATACCAAGGCAGGAGAAAGACTAGAAATGAGAATTGAGTTTTTTCCATTAAGCCTGAGACCAGGTAAAAATTGAGGTTTTTTTATAACCGAGACAAGACTCGGCAGTCTCATCCAGTTTTGTTTCCAGCACTGTTAGTATTACATAGCTATTGTGGTTAATTGAACAGTGTTAATTGTGCATATAATACCACAAAAAATCTAAATAAGGTTGTTAGTAACTTGAGAGCGTCGAATTTAACATTAGGCATCAAAATTAATAAACTAGTTTCAGCTGTGCGATATAGATTTTATTGAATACATCGTTACTGATTTAAAGTAAAATAGCCTCTAAGATATCTTGCATATTATATATGAAATTATTATTGCATGAAGCAAATCCAAATACAACAGTTTTCAAAATGTTAAGCTGTTTAATTTGTGTGGAATGGATTATATGGATTTTTTTTAAAGGCGGGATCAATGAAAACGAAAGTTTCAAAAACAAATCTCTCGATACCTCGCGAACATTTTGTTCATTAAAAGTTTCAGCCTAATTACATATTGCTAATCTTCCAGAGTATTATAGTGCATCGAAGTGTGATTGAGACAACAATTTATAGGTATACGAGTGAAATAAGTTACCATTGAGTATCAAAGTTTATAATTTTTTGACACACAGACTATTTCTGAACACAATTCACAAGTATTTTTCCAAAATGTGAAGTCAAAAGATCGTTAATTACCTGAATTACAGTGGGTCACATTTAAAGTAATATATATATTTTCCGTCATAACAAAAGAAATTTATTCTGCAAATAGCTTAGGGCTGACGGGATTGAAATTCATTATGTTTGTATAATGAGGCTCTTTTTTTCAAATCGTTAATTCGCAACTCTAGGATTGTTTGAAATTCGGTGAACCTTGATACAGTGTTAATATATTTATATTTTGCAAGCTCATCTGCTTCAATTTATTCTGAAGTAGAAAAATAATTCATTTTGCATTGAATGTTTCAGAATTATTTTAATTTTACTGTTTTTTACTGAAATATATTTATTTTTAATTCAAATTTGAAAAATATTTTCCAAGTAACCTAGGCTGCTGAACTGGGTGAATAAAAATTAAAACTAGTTACAGAAGCTATGACCACAATCCTCTGTAGCTTCTTAAAGTGCCAAGACACAATGCATTGCAACATGTGCGCCAACCTCCAAATTGTTTACGGAGATTCAAAAAAAGTTCAGAACTTTGAAGAAATTAACGTGAATTGTAATACTGCAAAGTATCAAGAGTTGAAATTTAATTAATATAGACAGAGTTATCCATTCTTAGTTTTGTAAAAGCTGTTAATCGGATTCCACTGAGATTTTTCAACATCGCAAGACATCCAGCAAACATGTGGAGACCATATTGTGAATTGGACCGCAAAAAGCCATGGCGCGGGCAAGCTAAACTCGAATTACATCTCAAAAAAGCGATGACCGAAATGTAAGACAAGTCGTGATAACGGATTACTTTTTGAGAGGGGATATATAGATAATATGAAGTTTGGCAACTAAAAACTGAATAAGCAACAAATCTGGCAGCAAATTAAAATATCAAACTTATCATTCATTTCATGCAACGATTCCATAAAGTATTGGACTGTAGCATAAAAAGGGAAGGACTTTATCGTGACAACTCGTGGAACCAAGAATCGTGACTGTTGGCAGTAGTAATTCTACGGCAAGTCCACGGTGCCTTTTATATTCAAGGTGCTGATCATGGCACAAAATGACTTATATTAGACCACCGGATACATTCAGCTTTAATACATTTCTAAAAATTTTGATTCGATACTCGGGATAAACTTTACATAAATATCATGGACAGTGTTTTGATCTTTGATATAGACGAAATAAGCAAAAGCTAAGATCAATATGCCTAAATTAATTATAACTTTGTTATCTGTAGGAATTTTGGTAAGTGCAGATACCAACCAAAAATGGCTAGTTAAATGATTCACACACTTAACTACAATTCATAACATACCTGGCAACTGTGGGCACGACTATGAAAGCAATGGCCGTTATTATTGCGCTGTTCAGTATGTGCATGTGCGTGAACAGGTATGTGAGAGAGGAGAGATGGTGCACCCTCTGCAGCAAACACTGAGTTGCGCCCAGTGCTTGTTGACCATACAGACATTAGGCCAAAATGATGTTGAGCAATCACGACCAAAACTGAAATAAAATTCATTGTTAATAAATCAAATTTAACCATGATCTTCCGAGTTTAGACACAAGTAATCTAATAAATTAGCGAAAAGGAATATTTTTGTTAGTGGCATTGAGAGAAATTAGATTTGCATTGGTATGAGTTCAAATCTTGGAAACTTATATTCGTACATCAGTACGAGGCTGAAGTTAGCAGTCGGAATTGGCAGCCAAACGTTCTAATGTTCACTCGAATAAGGTAGTGAAGTTCGAGAATCTAATTTTTATGAAATATCTTGAATTTCCAATATTAATCAGGATGGAGTTCCTGACATTAATTTATCCGTGCACTGTGAGAAATCAGCGTCATTTCGCGACTTTAGGATTATTTAGAATATGCTAAACCATAATAAAGCAGCGTATATTTATATTTCGCAACTTCAGCTCGTTTTAAAATCATTCTATTGTTGGAAAACCGCGATTTCTCGATAAACATTTCCTTGCATTAACTTTACTAACTTCAACCTCATTCAAATAAAGGAGTTTAGAGTTTTGAACAAAAAAAAAATGTGTGGGCAAATTAATTTTTCACTGAAAACAGCTTGATCGATAAAGCTGTAAGAAGAAAAGTATGTCCTAAAAATGTAAAGGATGTTACGACTCTCGACAGTTTTCTAAGTAGATTCTTGTCTCTAGGTAAGACACGATTGTTAAACTATTTTTGTAGTCACAGTAGAACTAGTATAAAATATATCTTGTACACTATTTTAAATTGAAGTGGTACTAGGTGTAAAAAAACATCTAATTCTGGATAGTTTTCTTGACTCATTTTCGAATAAGCCTTAGGAGAAAGTTTCCAAAAGCCCATACCTCCAATCAATTTGATTCTGATATACTTCGTATACTCATATTATAGTGAAAATGCCCGCAAATTTGATTTTCTACAAAAATTGTAGCCCGTAAAAAGACTGATCCGTTATGTTCCATACAGTTTGTCTGCATTTCTCAAAGAAGTTTGCTAATCTATTTTGTCTCAAGAATTTCCCAATGTTTTTAAATTTTCTGGATCTAATTAAAATGTTTGGTTTCTCAGACTCCCATGATTCTCATTTCATCGCAACTTCACCTACAATTTGAAAAAGGTCTAGTATAAATTAACTGATTAATACCTCATCAGTGAAATCCAAGCCATTAATCTAAAAGGTTACAAATCATTTGAATAATACACATGTTTATTTAATGTGTTAAATGTTTTCAAAATGACACGACATATTTAAAATTCTTAGGCTATTTGCCTAAATTTTCCATTTTCAATTCAATTTTTATATTTCTTTCGGATGGCAACGTTTTTCAAAGGAATTACCAATCTACATTCATGGGTGACTAGCCGAGTGTTATGACACATGTAAACAATTTAGCCAATCTCTCAAACAAGTAACAAATAATGTATCAAGGAGAAAGTAACGGAACCGGCGGCACTGATTGCTACTATGTTTATAGGTCAGGGTGACAATGTGTAATGTAACATTACTATCTACAATCGTAAAGTGCAATGGTAGGATCTTAAAAATTGAACATAAAAATCCAGTTCTTCGGAAATCAATGGCAGTGAATAATACTTTTTTTTTTTTTCCTACACCAACTTTTTTGCACTACAAGATGTACAACAATTTTTTAAGAAAATATTCGTGCTCGAATTTATCAAAACGATTGTATAAGTTTGCCAGTAATTATACTTATTACCTATTCAGATATTTATTGTCTGATATATTATTAGAAAACTGATATGTATTCGCGGGGTTACCATTATGTTCGTCAATTATGTGCCTTCTTGGTGTATCAACTAAATGTAAGTTAGCGTTTTGTCGTTGGGTGACATTGATAATATCTCTAAATTTTCAGTTCTCCAATTTTGGATCCGTTGTGTAATTAATCTAGAGTGTTCAAACTGGATAACCTTAGACTTCTTTACAACATTTCAAAAACGTGTTTCACACTTAAATATAGTGACATATAAATTCAAAATCACGAACTTCATTTACGAAACAATAAATTTTCAATTGCCCAACTGGGAAAAAACCTAATTAAAATTGAAACAGTTGTAATAAAGCTAATGAAAAAATAATGCAAAGGTTTGGATTGTCGATAGAGAATTATTAGGAATTGACAGTTTTCAATGGGACCTCAAAATTTACCGGATCCAAATTGTATTATGACTATAGACTGAACCCATAAGTACTCCTTATTCGATTTGAGTTTATTTTCGAATCAGTGGAACCTCATCTTCAAAACCTGCATTTCCAGCCTTATAGGCTTGACGATTTATGAATCACTGAGCTGAGTAAATAAACTGAGTGCTTATCAAATATAATGTTTACTTGTGAATATTAACCTTAAGACAATGGAATTAAAGTTAAAACTGTATGGGATGAAGAAATATTACTTCTACAAATATTAGTTGAGTGTAAATATCCATGCTTGTAATGTGTGGAATAACTTGCAACATATTCTTAGTCTAAATGTGTATACGGGTTAATAATCAAGATTATGTGGTTAAACTTCCATAAGCTTGAAGTTTGGAACGTTGTTATAATGTAAAGTATAAAGTATATAATGTAAAGTATAAAATAATTCAATGCAATACAAGAATGAAAAATATTTATCATACAAATATATGAGAGCAGTGAGTAGTTTGCTTATGAATAACATTTGCGTTAATTTAATGACGTCTCTAATTATACGTGTAATAGGTGTATTCAGTACCGTATATTGAGAAAATTTTGAAAACACTACTAACGGGTCATACGATAAGAATGAATTACTATATGTTTCCAAAGTCAGACAAGAATCTGGGAATCATGAATTAAGACTGTAGCACAGAGATTGTGGATTATCAAATATTTTTTTCACTTGAGTAACGGAAGGGTTATCTGCAGTTATTTTTTATGACGCATTTATTATTATATTAGCTGCACTCACAACTCCGGACTGTGTTAAGATAAGTAGAACAAAAAAAAAATTAACAAGGTTATAGTGCGAAAAGACTATGCTATAGTGTAAATATGGCTAAGAATATCGCGTGAATGTTGAATAAAGTGGAGCAGCTGATCGTAATTATAGATATAAGCGAAATTATTTCTGGTAATAAAAGAACAATACGTATATGCATTGGGAAAATAAGATGCGTTAATTGTAAGTTAGTTTGTCAGCTACGGTTAAAACGCAAATGAAATAATATTACCATTGTCAGAGAAGAGTGTCCACCGTACCTTCAAGTCATAACTTGATACGCACAATTAAGGTCAATTGTTTGTGTAATCACGGTGTTAATCACAGTGCGTATTTTAGCCTACGCCACCATTACCCGACACAACACATTTGTTGGTAATTCCGCGGTGCTTGCCGTACTCAAAACAAGTGACGAACGAGAAGCGAGCAACGCTGCGAAAGTCTACGAACCTTGCCGACAACTTCCGAATCCCATCGAACGCCCCATCGGCTAGCTGTGGCAGACCCGCGAATAATAGAAAAGACACTATACACTTGTTGCGAGTGGCAAACTTGAATAAGTTGATCGCATGCGGATAGCCAAAGAAGGAAAGAAAAATAATAGCGCGTATTCCTCTCGGGCGTCTTACAAAATCGCAAAAAAATATTCAGAGTAATAGGAAATAAGAGTTATTTTTCAATCGCGGAGTGGCTTAGAAAATATCGGAAATGAAAAAAACTTTGCAGGGAAAAAATCAGAAAAAAAAAGAATGGTTTTCTGGGAACAATTACTGAAATTCTTTTCGAATTGAAGTTAATTTCTCCTATATAGATCGACCATTTCCGGAAAATAATTCTTGTTAATCACGTAGTAGTAGTAAAAATATTTAAAAGCAACAGCGAATATTTGTCGCGCAGATTTTTTCTCTCTCTCTCTCTCTCTCTTTTTGGAATAGCAAAGTCCGTCAACTTCAAGTTGAAGGCGGTATCAAACAATTGTCCGTAAGTAGCTCATATTTCGAATTAGTCGACAGTAGCACAGTATAACAGGTCTTATAGCACGCGTTAACCATTGTGAGTTTGTAACGTCACATTTTAATGAACGGCAATTGAGACGATCAGCTTAAGTAGTCAATTTCAAGTCTAACTTGATACCTGATCATTTTGCACAACGGGTTCAAGTTGTTGGCGTTCCTAAAGTTCATTTACCATAAATGTCCGAAAACTACATAATAACTATTCCACTTTGCAAAGTTTACCCTGTTGTGCGTCAAGTTTGCGCTGCCTGCTGTAATGGCCGAATACGTTTAAATGTCGCAAAAACTAATCAGTTCAAATATTCAAGTGTTTCAGAAACGTCCGAATATCCAAGGAAGATGTCGGAGCGAATCTGTCGAATATAGAACATTTCAATTGCATTGAGGGGGGAATGGTGAAAAAAATACTACAACATCAAAACCCCGCAAACATATAACAGATGCGGAATATTTCAGTTCATCTTTTTCTCTACTCCTTCGATACTTGGCGCGAGCCAAATATCCCACCTAGGGTACAAACTCACATACATTCACGCACCTTAAATTTTCAAAATTATCAATCGTCGGGAAATTTCACATTAAAACATCACAACCGCTATAGTGAAATAACTGCAAAGGATTGATGATTGGAAATTTTAAATGAGACTGCAATTTGCTGCTAATGATCAGTTGTGGTTTTCATTCTGTTGGACCCCAAATTTTCGAAACTTGAGGGTTACGCCCACTTCACATTTAGATAACATGGCCGCACAATTAATAACTACTAACGGTTGATCGATTACAATTCTATATGATCAACAGTTAGAATATCAAGTTTTTTTCGAACATTTGTGCTCCAACTTAATGAAAATCACATCTGATTATTAGCGGCTAATTAACTAATAATTATCCAAATAGGTACAATTTGAATCCATAAACGTAATTCGCAATGCTTCAGCAGAGATGAAAATGGCATGCTTTTGAGAAAAGTGCCCATACTTTTTTTCCACCACAGTGTAAAATCAGGTAGGTACACCTATAATTCGCTATATGGTCACTCTTTATACGGCATTTCGCTATAATGGCTTTTTTTAATTACCTACGGCACTTTCTCGATTTACGGCCCACAATGTTTCGTTATACGGCCCGAAAAATTATTTTTATGTAAGTATTCTTAAAGAAAATAAAAAGAACTAAATGCTTTATGAACTAAAATCTATATTATTTTATAAAAAAGTGGAACAGATCTGATTGAATCTGTATGGGTTTGTATCGAAATAATTGATTCGATATACGGCTTTTCGCTTTACGGCCAACTTTTCCGGAAAGTATTTAGGGCGTTACGCGAACTATCATGGGTGTAGTTATTTCTCGTATGAGCAACGACATAACGTAAAATTTACAGCAAGTCACAGTTACATATTCCAAATTCTATAACGATTCACAGATTTACAAGATACGATATTTGTATTACAATCACCTCTTTCTTCTCTCTGTATATAGTAGGTATACAAGGTTCTGAAGTATTATTCTTGTTTCACGGTGACTCAGAGTTATTTGACGTTTGGACGAATTTTCGATTTATAAATATAATCTTGACGTTTTTACGCAGTATTTAGAAAATCAGTCCGCACAAAAATCTAGGTCCCGATGGCTATCAAACTATAAAAAATTGGATAAACATCCCACAAGTGTTCTGTTTCCACAACAAACCTCTGTAGACTGATGATGAGACTTAGGTGTGCCAAGAACATAAAAGTAATCACATTTTGTAGCTAAGTGATGATGGAAATGGATCGGTATGCAGCACAGAATATAGGAAGAGAAGTGAGAATTCTCAACGAAAGGCAAAGATAAAAGAAGTATACACTATATGTAGGGGGACGTGTGGAACGGTTAGGTTCAAAAGACTGAACGTCGTTACGATAAATATAACAATGACCACAAATCGTTTCATTCGAAATAATGCCTCCTCTTGCTCTGCTTGTCAGAACCGCGAGGCTTTGCTTTAAAGCGAGAAAATATCGTTAAAAAGCATCCAACCTTCAATATTTCAACATTGTTTGAAAGCCAAGATTTGTTTTGGTTTATTTTGAGAATACTCCGAAGCTTTTTTTTGTGATAAGCTTTGTAGCATAATTGATAATGCTATTCCGATAATTTTTTTTTTAGTGTTATAAGACACCCTGAAAAATCACCACGTCCTATTTTTTTTTCTAATACATGCTTCTATCTAAAAAAAATTCAAAAGCAGCATTTTCTATGAACTCCTGCAACGATCTCGGAAACGGCTAGATGGAAAAATCTGAAATTCACATGACTTCACATTTAAATGATGAGCTTGAAAAATTGCGCGTGTTTTTTTTTTATTTTTTGTTCACAGTATGCTTCTATCATAAAAAAATTCATGCAACACAGTCCATACGACGTTCATAGAAAACTATACATATAAATTGCTAGAAAAAAAATAAAACAATAGGCCAAACAATAGGGGCAGGGCCACCTTAGAGCTAAAACATTTATTGAAGAAAAGTTACAATAACATCAAAGAAGTTATAACTTATACGTAAAGTTTCAACAATTTACTGCAACGACCTCAACAATCCCTTTACTACCGTTCGTTAGAAGAATAAACTATGTATATAGCTCCAAAGATTACAACGTATACAGTGCCATGTAATCTCATTGAATCAGTGTAATTGTTCCAATCGGACAATAATGTACCAATGTATACAAATCCGATCCATCGTGCTAGAACGGTTTTCCCAGTTTTTTGAGTTTTCTGATTAAGTTGGGCTTCGTTTCAAGTGCTTTAAGTATAAACGTGACAAGAACACCGGTTTGATTATATGGTGGAAAGGGCATTCCTTCGAGGTTATAGATGAATATGGTACCTAGACTATCACCGGCAACGAGCTGATTTCCGTTGGCAGTGAACTCTAGAAGCAAGAGTCTTCCTTGAGTATCGCAAGTTGTGCTCGAGGCTGCGGTATAAGATTTCCTTCTGATATCCCAGACGTCTATTTGATTATTAACGATGGTCGCTACGACCGTAGAAATTTTCGGACTCCAAGCGGCCTTCTGAACGCAAGCCATTTGCGTCGATAAGGTAATCAAAGGCTCGTTTATCCCATCAGCCCATATTCTCGTGCACCAATCTGCCCCACAAGTCAGAAAAATCTTTGAACAAAATGGCGAAAATTCTATAGCATAAATCGGTCCGTTGTGTGCACGAAAACTGTCGATGTGTTGCTGCAAATAAGTAGTCGAACATCGATGAATACAACCCTCGTCAGATCCGACGAAGTAGATCATTGGAAGTCCCGGATGCTTGCACAATACGAGTGCTCCTGGGTTTCTGGTGATGGAAATATCGTGAACGACGCACTGTTCGGGCTGCTGTTCCACACCCTTGATTTTCCTCTCGTTCCTACTGATCCGCATTATCTGATTGCAGCTGAAGTCTGTGTCTGCTCTATAAGAAAGAATACGCCCGTCCTGATTGCATGTGTAGAGCTGCTCCTCAAACATAACTTCGTCTTCACCCGGCCACCATTGCACTTGCCAGTGAGGTGCGTACGAAGGCGAACTCGTTCTGCTGCTACATCGCATTATGACCAAATTCTTATTACTGACATCGATGACCTGCACCACACCGTCGTAAAATCCAATCGCCAAGAGATTTGGCCGGTTTCGACTCCAGTCAAGAGCGGAAACCGGACTATTGAAGTAATGCCATCGGCCAGCCCTATGCGGGTTCTTCGCTGTCCATATCATCACAAGTCCTTGACGGTTTTCCTGGTTTTCAATTGGCCCGTAGCCTACAGCCAGAACATCTTTGTTAACATAGTTCCAACAAAAACAAGCCACGTTGTATCCTGCGCTGTGTTCCGATACAAAGGACCACAAGAAATCTAGACTGTACGTGAATTGCAGTCTAGGACTGTACGGGTCTTGTTTTATTATTCCTTTGAATCTTTTTTGAGCTACTATGTAGAGGCTGCTGGCTACCATACGCTCCACGATTGTTGCAGAATCTAAAAAGTCAGTCTGTTCGGCCAGCTGCGCCAATTGCATCTCTAGCGTCCATTGTTCACTGCTTTCCTCGATCTGAGGTAATTTCGTTGGACTAATCTGTAAAACGGTTGTACAGTTTCATTACAGTATTGGAAACAAGAGTTAAAACTTAGCAGGCTGAGTGGCATGCTCCGTATGCGTAAGACTTAAAAACCATATTCGTCGACAAAGTCGTAATATCGTAATATTCATTTCACAAGCTCCATGATATTTTTACCAGCAAGGCAGGGACGCCAACTTTTGGAAACACAGCATGAGATAATATACGTTAAACTCTCCCGCGTCAGGTAAAATAGTAGATGCAAATTACGTGGTTATGACGATTTGTAGGAATCATTAATCATCAGTTAGTTAACATCAGAAGTTAGTGAAGCCTTTCTCAAACAGCACAGAATTGAAAGTCGTCAAAAAAACATCCAAAGGATATCTTACGCGCGATTTTTTGACGCCTAAAAGATTTCTTCATGTACATAAAACATCTTCGTGTCTGAAAGGTATCCTTGGGGCCTTACAGTCGTGACGAAATGGCGCATAAGACATCCTGTCGACGTCATTTTGACGACTTTAAGTTTTGTGTTGTCTAGCTTCCAAATCATTAAATCAACTATTTGAGATCTACTTAACCTAAAAAAGAACGCACCATTTACACAACTTCTATAAGCCGGGTTTGTTCGCTGAAGCTCAAGTTAACCAACTTGCATAAAAATCCGATAAAACTCGCAAATGCGAAATCGGACGCTCAATCTGCTAAGGTTCCCTGTTTTCCCTAGTCATCGTTTCTTCTCAATTGGATACTTCTCACTTCAAAACAGTAATCTCAGAAATGGATTAAAAAAATTCTGTGCTCCGTGCATCACTCTGAACTCGAAGTCTCATTTGAAAATTTGACACATGTAGCTTCAAAGTGGAATAACTTGAAAAAAAAAAAAAAAATGGAGTTACACCCAATCTGCAAAAAGTGTCTTGAAGCTTATGTTTCGAGCTTCGAAATGGTTTTTTCTCGAGTTTTTTTAAATGAATTTTTTCACAGAGTTATGCAACTTTCAAACTGCTGGTTTATCAAGTAAAAATGATTGGCTCCTCAATTTTTCTGACTAGTATAGTTTATCTATCAAGACTATTCAGTAACGGCTGCTTGATTAGCTACGAAATCAAAAATTGACCGTTGATCGGGATCATGCGTCAGTCGTAAAAAGTAATTGCGACAGGCGCCCATACCCTAATGTGTTAGAAATTTCAGGACAACATATTACCAATGCTACGTTTAAAATAAATTGCTTTGTATATACGTTTTTATGCTACGCTAATTTGACATTGAGTCTACCGATTTAATTAATAAGCATATGAACGTTAAGCCTTATAAACTGTGAAAACACTGTATGAATTTGTCAGAATTCAAAAGCCCTTAACTTGATTTGTTGTCGAACGATCTTCGAAGGTAGGAAGAGAATTTTTAAATTAACAATACTTGATACAACGAGGCAACTGAGAATTCAAAAAATTATTAATTTTCGAAACATTTTTTCACCGTTTTCAATGTGCGTTTAGATTTTGAATTTTTTTTTTTAAAGTTTGTCATGAGATTCAAAAATGGTACAAAGGCAGTACGAATTAAAAGTAGTTCCTTGTTACTTGCATTTCTATACATTTGCAAAAGCAGTGGATGTTACATGATTTTTTTCGATTTAAATAATATCTTTACGTAATTCGTTAATACGTATCACTTCCAATAATTTCACATGGACAGATTTTGAAGACGTACCTTTTTTTCTAAAGCCTTTTGTCTTGCCTCTTCCAAGTGTACGAAGATTGGACCCTGAGATTTCGAGGTTTTCAATTTTTCGAAAGTGTCATACATGATCCAATTATTGACCATATTGCCTTGATTTCTTCGCTTTGTTCTAGCTAGATATGTCGATCTATTCTTACGGTAGACACACGGCGTTTGGGCTTCAGCATTAGCCAATTTTCTGTTCGACCCCGGACCTACTGTGATGTACTCATACTGTTCGTTCATCTGCTTTACGGCCAAGCCCTCCTCTGACGATACGTTAACAGTTAACTGTGGTAGCTCGAATAAGAAAAATATATCTGTCTCTTGCAGAATTATATTCACTTTTTCTGGGTGGACACGAATAAGACCCAAATCGTACCTGAAGATAAAATTGATATTATGGGCGTTTCAAAATTTTATTGAGTATAAATCGGCCGAACGTCGGAATCGAGTTACAAAAACGAAGGGAAACCATTTAAAAAATGTCCAGTATTGTTTCTTTGCACTTATGATAGAAAATACGAATACAACATTATCCTCGCTATGTCTAAGCAATGATTCCGAGCAAATTCTTATTCAAAAAGCCAAAATATGAACAGTTTGAGAAAGAGTTTAATAACCAGGTGTTCCTTTAACCGATTCTAATTTTTTTGAGCTGCTTTTGTTCACCACCGAGATCACCTGAGATCACCTGAAAAGCGTTTAATAAATAGTTATCTCCAGAGTAGATAAAAATAGATTTTTGTAAGTACGGTACAACAGATGTCCATGAACAAATATATTTGCGGTTATAACTATGCTATAATGAGAGATTTATTGAATATTTTTCAGACTTCTTGTGTTAACGTGAGGGAATTTCACGTGAAGCGTACAACGAAAAAAATGTGAGGTTCTGAACTTTGTTCATATTCAGCCTAATTGTACTTCTAGAAAATATGAATGTGAACACCAATTTCTATTTTGAGGTTTAGTTATCAAGTTATGGGCGTCTAAAAAATTGACGTAATTGAAATGTTGATTTTTTAGAAGTAGTTTTTCAAATTAAAGAAATTTTCATTAAAATATTAAACATGCTGGTTTATATAGGCAATTTACTGTACCTTTCAATGATACAATCAGATTCGAAAATTGATTTATTTTTCTTGTAAAAAACCGAAAGTAAACATTCCAAAGTGAAATTTTACTAACTTCAATAATTTTTTTTTTTTTTTACTTCCAAATATAGCTCAAAGTTCAATCACTCTGACCGTTCCAATTACGAAGGCCTTTCTTAGATTATTGATCACTTGGCTTGTATTATACTAATTCGCTTAGATTTATTTTAACAACGTAGCAGGAATGTTATGTTTCGTACATGTTCATCATAATTGGCACAAATAATATTCCTGGACATTTTTTAACGGTTTTTTCTCTTTTTCTAACTTTTGATTAAGCCAATTCATACGTAACCATCATGAATATTCACCTGGGCAGGTAAAACTGGGATGGAGCCCTGTCTTCATCCGTGATAGACAACAGATTACCGGACATGAGACTGCCATCTATAGTAAAATCATCCATCAGTTGAGTCTGCTGCATATGAATCGAGCTGGACTTGATCATGAGGGAGGAAGTGGCTTTCAAATTTCCATACTGAGATCCCGAAGATTGAGAAAAGAGTTGGGTGTTACTTGAGCCCTGGCCCAAACCGATTGTGTCAAAGGCTGTTAGGTGATTTTCTTCGATCTCGTGATAAACGGCGTGAGTTAAATTTTTCGGCGTTAAGTCGACATCGTCGTGTATCACGCGGAAATTTCGTCTCCGATTTAGTATCGAGGTTAATGTTTTCTGTGCAAGTCGACGGTTTTTCGGTGGCATTGATGTTTTCGCTGACGTGATACTCTGGTTTTTGTTACCACCCCCATCAGAACTGACCAGTTTCCTTAGCGATATGCTTCTACTGCGCATTTTATTCGGCATGGTTCTTTTCGTACGATGAAACGTTGAAATGATGTACTTGAGTCAAAAATATTTGTTAAATAAAAAAATGCAGACTCCACTTTAAAAGTACAGTAATTTGACAACACTCGTTTGCCCGTTATTATTCGAACCTTTAAATAACAAACTAGTCCCAACACTTTTATTATCTGAATTGTTATTAATTACTGCGATTATTTTTTTGCTGGGATGTCAAAATAAATCCACGCATTACGTAACACTGCAGTTTGTCATGCATTTTTGTTGAATTAAAATGTATTGTTTTCGTATTCACCGGCTGTAACGAGGGGTGATATCGATCATCGTCAACAACTATCGGTATTGCCAACATCCTAAATTAAATTTCCTTGTTGTGGTGTTGTTTTTAGTTCTGGGGCAAGCTCTTGATCAATCTCAATAACCGTCGCCCGAAGAGAAATCGCCCTGGTTTTGACCTAATTAGCGTAAAATTATTGCGGCACTTTCTAACCATCGACCTGATCAAAAGTGAAAAAGCACTATGCTGTTATAGTCCTGCATATCAGTGTAATCAATTTTTTTTAAAAACTCCGTAGCAGCTGAACAAAAAAATGATAGTAATAAATATTGTGCAGTAATAATTGTCGCGAAGCGTATGAACAAATTTGCGTCTCAAATATCTAATTGTCACACTAACGACTTGTTAAACTGCACCAGCTCAATGAAATTGTAGTCAATTTCGCTATACATATACTGCGGGTATAAATTACAATCTTATTATAAATGTAGAAATTTTGACGGTAAATTAATTTGTGAAAGTGTCTGAAAGAATGATAGAGTATAGTTATATTGGAAGCTTACCTTTTTGGTATAGATGAATGTGACATTATCGTTACTGTGAAAGACGATATATGGAGCTTTCTCAGTAAGCGCGTTATTCGTACATTTCTCGGGAAATTTATTTGAATTGGTATTCTAGGCTGGAAATTTGAAAAAATCAATTTTTTAGGCATCTTATTATAGCTACATCATTTAAGAATATTTTAGCCCGAAGCCGGTGCGGTTCAATAGAGCAGAGTTCGAGGCTAGAAAGATCAGTCTATGAAGAAACTGTGACTAGCAAGAACCGAAAACTTTAAACGCATTTATCTCGAAATTACATTTTTCGACCTGGTTGACATGAAATCGCAAGTTCTATCCACCCGATTGACTTGAAATTTGGTACGAACCTTCAGATACATCCCTCTATAGTACCTACCACGGGCAATCACTTCAAAAAATTGAAGACAACGAAAAAAAATAGGGAAAAAATTAATTTTACCTTTAAATAAATGCCATTTTTGTATTTTCTGTTTTTTTTTCCTTTCGGTACAGGCTATAGCGAAATTCTTACTGATCAAGTGGTTTTACTGTTTTATGTGAATTAGGACTATGGAATCGTGTCAACCGGCCCATCTATTTTTTTTGTCACGGCTCTATTTAGAGGCCCATAACTTTTTGAATTTTTTTTTTCACAAACACTCAACTGTAAGTTCTTCAATCACCAATAAAAAGAGCGTGAAAAAAATGGGTGCTAAAATAATTTTCATTCTTTTTTACACCAAGCCCAATAAAATGCCCGAAAACTAGACCTTTAGACTAGAATACCCCCTTAATTGATGTATGTATTATGGATGGGGGACAGTCCACATTTCATTGTAATATTTTCAGGGATAGCTGCACGGTCAAATATCAGAAGTTATTCGCCATAAAATCTTTCTTGGACAGAAGTAGAGGTATTCACGAACTCGGCAGTGCCAAAGAGATAAAAAAAAAAAGCGGTGCAAATTCAAATACCGATGAATTGCTAAGTACACAAAGGATCAAGCACAAGAGTCAGAAAAAAACTAGACGACGAGCAAGTAATTGAAATTATCAGGGACATCAGCCAAGGAAAAATTAAAACTGTTGCATATTGCTATTTGCAGACTAATTGAAACACCTTCCTGGAACGAAGCACGTTACATACTAGCTTTAGTCAACGATTATTCAAAAAACGTTTTCCCTACTGAAAATGGTCAAGTATTAAATTATAAAACATAATGACTGAAATTCACGTGTAATTTGATACATGATTTATTTTGTAAATTTGTTAAAATAAATAAAAATCTCATAATAAATTACAAAAGCACGAATCGTCAGATATAATAAATCAAAAATCATATAGCGAACTGAATAATTTTTATACGATTTTTGATCAATTGTTTGATTTTTTTTCACTTTGGTTCTCAGTCAATAGATTTAACGCTCGAAACATAACAGTGACTCCTCGAACAAACATTCTAGTGTTATTTGCATGAAACAACACGAATCCATATTATATTCTATTTCAGGAAGCAAATGTTTGTTCGAGGAGTCACTGTTATGTTTTAAGCGTTTGATTCCCACTACACGTATTCGTTTTGGAACATCGTTCATACTTCTTCCGTTAACTATACTTGGTAAACATTATGAAAACAATTGATAACATTTTTGAAATATAACTTTGTTTGGGAACAACATAATGATGTTCGAAGTCGTCGGTTTTTCCGCGACAAACGGCATTTAAAAAAATTATTATATGCATAATTATTGAAACTGATTGCCGGGGATTATGTATATACACACAATTGGATTACAAAGAAAATTAAATGAAAAAAAAAAAAAAAGTTGCGAATAGCGAGATACGATCCCGCGACCACCGGATGACGGGCCAGAGAGCTTACCACTGCGCCTCGCGACCATTGAATTATGATTATCGTAGTAAAGTATTTGAACGTGATGGAATATTTCAGTGTGGATTTTCTCGACAACGACAAAGAAGCGCATGTTAATGCTTTGCCACATTACACCTCTGGCCTTGAGCTTTTATTACGCGCAGTATGAATCGAATCTGAATTTCACAATTGGCTTTTACAGAACCCATAGCGCATGCGCAATAACTTTCTGCATTCTGCTTATGGCTTCTGGTTTTGTGTGCTTCGGCCTTAAGGCTGATTTTTCACGTGCAGCAAACAGCTGAATGCAACCGCAGCAAGAATGCTCTGATTGCTCATCAATTCTGGTGGTTATTTTGTCATCATAAAACAACTAGGAAGACACTAGAGTCGGAGAATGGAGATACTACTAGACCGCAGCGAGGCATCTGGGGGCGAACGAGGAGAATAGAGATGCTCGTAACAAGGTCCCTAGATTAGATCGCTTCGCTCGTAACGGAGTCACACGGCGACATTGAAATGAGGTTTTGTTTTTAGACCTGATACAAGACCGCGATGCCACCTATACTAGGGATCAACTTTCATTCTAGTTTCTTCTCCTTCTACTCCATGCTCGGTACTTTACTGTGCTAGTCAAAAAACCTACTGCTAATTGGATCGATCACTTACAGTGAAATTCACTTTTCGAAATGTCAAAATGCGTACGTGTTAATATTCAACATGCAATTATGTGTCATCACCATTACCGAATAAATTAGGACCGGTCTAACCAGTGTTTACAGGATTTGACGATCAAGCACATCGTTTACGTGTTATTCCGAACATCCGTTTCTCATTAAATAACGAAAATTATCTGCCAGATTACAGAACTTGCGCAATTCAAGAGTTCGTATCAGGCAGTCTGCCAAGAACTTTGAAGTGTCTGCGGTGTCAATATCAGTGTTTTCAAACAGTTGGATTTCCATTCACAGTCCGTAAGGTTACTACTTGTCGTAATTTTTAACTCTTCGAATCATTTATTATTTACTAAATCTAATTCGCTAAAACATAACCTCTGCTGATAGATAATTTTTCGTCGCTTTTCATATGGGTAATTTATAGATTTAATTAAATTCTGTCAGTCTTATTTTCAAGATCATCACCTACTCGTTTTCAGTAAATCTTATCAGATTTCGACGTTTTCCTAATCCCAACGTTGCGAATTCATTGTAATATCTGTCATATGTAGAGTCTCTTCTCTTTCATTTTAGCTATTATACTGTAAATATAATTAACTCTACACTCACTCAGTAATCATTGCAGTGGTGTAACATTCCCACCTTTGAAACCACTTTTCTAATCATTATTTTGATGCATAAATATGTAACATCCATTCGTCACCTATAATATTTACCAAATCAAGAGATAATTTAGAGCACCGTTGTAGATTGAATAACTGCTGATCCTTATCTATTTTAGTAAAGAATATCAGATTGAATAAGAAACATAGTCATAGTAATAAAGTAAGGCTTTTTTATCAAGGCAAACCAAAATTAAAAAGAATAGCAGTCTAGTTGCACAAATTATTACGATTGCTGCCTTGAATTTAGTTTTGATAGTACAAGTTTATTCTGAAAGTGCATGCATGTAACTGCAAGCTCTTTTTATCACAATGACATTACCAACTTATACCAAGTTTAAAAATAATCTCATTGTATGTACAACTGATCAAAATTGATAGTTATAGTCGATAAATTTATGATAATACCGATATTTTTCTTACAGGTCATTTGACATTTGCAATAAGTATATTGTCAACATTGTTTTTTATACACATATTTGCAAATTATTATTTATCATCAGTTCTACCCAAGATGGTAAATAAATTATTTATCAAATATTTGGAAAGATAGACTATAAAATTTCAAAGTTCTTCAACGAAGTACATGATGCACACAAATCGAGGTGGATTCTGACCAATTCAAGGCTGCCAGTGTCGTCTGCTATTTATGTTAAATAGTTGGTGGCAGACAACATTGGTGGCCTTGAACAGATCAAAACTCACCTCGCTTTGTGTACATATCTCAAAATGTTAAATACATGGGAATATCAGAAAAAGCGGTAAAAGCTTGGGAATTATTAAGATTTTCTTTGAAAAATAATTTCTTACTTAAAATCCAAGTCATTGTATAAAGCGTTTAGTAAATACGTTAAAATCATTTGCAATGCACATCATTTGAATGTGAAATTGTTTAAATTTCAAACTTTTCAATCGATCTCTTTTCAAGATCATCGCGGACGTTTGTCAGGACAAACAGAAAGACCGGAATTTCTTAAAAAATGTATTTTTTGGACACTAGAGGTCTGAAAACATAGATTCATTGAAATTAAGATAGGTTGTTCTCGATCAAAACCAATATTTCTCTTATATCATTAGAGGTGATGAACAGTAAAAAAGCAATTATAATTCTCAGGGTATCTTCTGCCTCTTAAATTTACCTACCTAAATCCTGGAATTATTTTGGGACATAAATATTGCTTCTTAGGTATGGAAAAGTCTGGAATACTTTTGTTATAATTTATTCTGGAAAAGTTAACATAATACATTTTTGATTGAATAACCACAACATTTCGTTTGCAATTTCCGAAAAAGATTTATATTAATAATTGTGGTTTGCATTGAAATTGACATCATACCAAAAAAATTTATTTGACGTCAAAGGCATATCATGATAAAACAGTATAAAGTACCATGAAATACTATAGTGTGGCTAAGAGCTACCATGAAATATTCGTGAAATATTGTAAAATGGTCGTGAAATATATGAAATACTGTCAAATGGTGTGAAATCCTACGGAAACTCAATGCTATACCTGTATGCTATGAAATGGTTGTAAAATGGTCAGGATGCAACATTGTCACGTAGTTGCCCACACGGTTAAAACTGCAGTCTCATGATGAATTTGTATTTTGAACGCCAATTTCAATCAGCTTGCAGTGCAGTTGATGAGGTGAAAGTTAATATCGGTGTAACAATGTATTTTTTGAAAAACTCATCATATTTCAGGCTTTAGAATTTTCCGAATTCAGGAAATCGTGATAGAACATCGCATACTCAATTATTTATACTTTGTAAATTCAATGTGCTAGATGCCGTGAACCTTACCGTTTCCATATTTTTAACGATAAATATCATTCTGGCCTATATGCCGCTCCAGCAGTCATGTCAAACTGCACAGTGTAACATGATATACATGCGATTGACGGAATAAAATTGAACAATATTATTGTTTGATATTATCATCGAATTTTATGTTCTTCGTTTCTCACCAGATGTCTTTTACTTTTGAATAGAATTTGTTATTAATTGCAAATACTTTTATTTGAAAATTACTGTCATATTACTAAGTGATGGTGAAAATTTGAATTAATTTTGTTGTTCAATATATTAACTTCACAAAAAAACAGTTGATGCTATTCAATGAAACAAGTAAAGGCAGAGTTTATGCCAAAGTATGTTTTTAGATTTCTTTGTAAAGCAGTTTACTAATATAATTCGTTGTTCGCTTTTTCGAAAAGGAGCTAGCTGAGATGAGCACCGCGAAAGAACAGCCCGGGCCGTCGAAGCCTTCGGGGTCAGCGCAGGAGGAAAAAGAAAGGGATGAACGCATGTTCGAGTGCAATATATGTCTGGATACAGCTAAAGATGCTGTGGTCAGCATGTGCGGACATTTATTTTGGTAAACATGAAGATTCATGATAACAAAATCTGTTGTTAGGCTTTGAACAGAGGATAGCCAACATGATACTAAGAAGTCGAAACTCAACAAATGCACATGATACACTGCAAAACTCACCTGTATTAAGATGACATGACATGTAGAATCACGTTCTTGGTAATGACTTCCTTCATTAGAATCTTCTGAAAAAAATAGTATATATGTAACGGAAAAATTGAAATCCTACAGCTAAAATTTGTGATTAAAAAAATAAAGGCAATCCTATGGTCTTACCAAATACCACAATATAGCTCTTTTGTGCTATGATATTTTGAAAATTTGTGCCAAATATTTGATAAAACCACTTTCTTTCAAATCACATCTTTGTAGTAGGCACATATGGAATCATTTTTTTTTTCCACAATATTAATGAAAATTGCTGCTTTTATCACTTCTTTATCCACGGTTCAAATTCTAAAAACAAAATGTTATTGTAAGTATTACTATTTTGGTGTTGAAATCGTGAGTTTAAATGGTGTTGTTATAAAATAAACATTGAAAACAAAGGTCGGCTCTAAACCTATGGTCAGATTTCGTTGGAAAGACACAATGGTTATTAATAATTTTCATTTACTGCTCAAATACAATATAATCTGAAGTAAGAAAAACAAATTCCAGCTGGCCATGCCTTTATCAATGGCTAGAAACTCGACCCGCAAGGCAACTTTGTCCTGTCTGTAAGGCTGCGATTAGTAAAGAAAAAGTTATTCCATTATATGGACGCGGAATTACCAAACAAGAAGACCCAAGGTAAGTGAATTTGCATTGTTAAATTATGATCGATTTTTGGGTCTGATTTAAACTGCCTTTATTGTGTATTAAGTGAATGTTGTCATTCAAATCAAGGCCTTTACAGATACAGCAATGTAATTCTTTATTTATTTATCTGTTGAATAATCAATGGTGTACCTCTACCCTTGTACATAAAGAGAGAAATAATAACACAGATATAGATAGCATTAGGTGGTCCGTTGGTCGTAGTATGATGACTCTCGATAATAACTATTCGTACATGAATAAAGATCTGGAAAGGCTACTAATAGTGTATAAGCTGGTGTTGTACGGATAGAACCAACCTACATTCTCATTTCCCAGAGCTAATAAACGGCTTGTTATAGAATAATGCTTATTTTTCATGTTAACGTAAAAATAATAATTATTGTGCTGCAAGGTTCTGCCTGGAGCAGAGAATTGAAACCAGAACAGTATTTTAGGACAATCAATCATGTTATTAAGAATTTTATAAGTAAAAAAATTAGATCGATTGTACACATTGCCAAACTAACGGTATTTGAAGAATTTGAGAAATGTTAGAGTAATTGTGGTCAGTAAAGTACATCAGATTACCAGTCTTAGAAGTTGCAAAGCATAAGAATAGGTGATTTACTTTTTCAAATTTGTACATATTTGTATTTATGTGAAATTTCCAAATAACAAAACACAAGGTAATTTTTGGATAAGTGAATGAATTGTAAAATGTTCTGAAAGTTTGTACATTACTAGAGTTTTTTGAATAGCGCTTAATGAAGTTGATTTGTTTTGTAGCTTTTTATATTTAACATTTTTGTTAAAGTTTAATTTACAATCAAAGTAGATGCCGAGATCCTTAGCTTTGGAAACTTTTTTGAGAAAGAAATTTCCCAATTCATATGGACTAAGCTCTGATAGCAAAACACGACTATCGAAAGTAATACAGAAATATTTATTTATGTTGGATATTAAGCCATTATTCATAAATCATCCATGGATAGCGTCTGAATCATTCTGGAATAGTGTTTTCTCATTAGCATTCATTATTACCTCAAAACATTTTAGCATCTTCAGCGAAGAATAGGAAGCTAACAAAGTTAATTACAGAGTGAATGTTGTTTATAAAAATAGTAAAAAACAGTCAACCAAGATGACTACCTTGTCCTACGCCAGAGGTAACATGAATCGGTGCCGATTAAGATTGCTCGATTTTTACAATTTGAATACGACTTTTTAAGAATGAAACGTCCTATTGAAGTAGTTTACTATTTATGCCATAAGCTAAAGCTTTGCAAAGGAAGAATTTCTTTTAAATTATCACAAATCCGGCTTCTATAGTTGAATTTCATAGTTGCAAATTTCTTATATTGTACAATAAAAGATATACAATTTTTTTTCCAATTATCCACATATGACGATCAAATCTGGTGTACCATCTGTTTTGTGAATTTAAATAAATTTGTTTCCACCGGTTAGCAAAAATTGTTTCAGTGATTACTTGTTTATCCAATGACATTAGCTACTATTCTTTTTACTACAATTTGAATTTGAAAAAAAGCATTTCTTTCAGTGATACAATCGCCATGTATAGTTAACACATAGTTTCCGAGAGTAAGTCATAGTTGCCTTCCAATCTAATAATAATAATAATAATAGTAAAAATAATAATTCCACTAATGAATTAGTTTATTCGACGGTATATTATTCCAACTGTTTTATGTATTTATATCTATAATCTTTCTCATTACAGAAATAACGTTCCACCTCGACCAGCTGGGCAAAGATCAGAACCTGAAGCTAATGCAGGATTCTCAGGATTTGGATTTGGTGAAGGCGGCTTTCACATGTCTTTTGGCATCGGGGCATTTCCATTTGGTTTCTTCACATCTACCTTCAATTTTGGAGAGACAAGACCTGGTGCAGGTAATTTGTTACACAGTATTCATAAATTCAATGAGTGCAGGTACTTGTTTTTGTTTTGATTTTATGATTCTGAGGCTGATTAGGTTCGGTCATTCTAAGGGTTTAAGGGGAATAAAATAAAAGCCTAACTTTGACGATTTATTTTGGGAGTATGGAGAAAGAAATAGGATTTTCTTCAGAGGATTTATTTAACACATATTGAAGTATGAAAAAAAAATATATTTGTATCATCATTTTAATGAGAAATAACGACGGCAGAGCCATTTTCTTAAATCGCCTTTTTTTAAAACTTCTTCACGGGAGGACGAATTTCTCGTAAAGTACAAGACATAAATCTTGTTATAAAAAAAATATGAAATTTTATTCTTGAACGAATGTTAGATGTTGCATCTGTCTTACAAGAAGAACTTATTGAAGACTAGTCAAGTACTTTTTCCACAAAAAATGATATCCATTTCAATGATTGATTTAAGAAAACTGATCGTGAAAAAGCAAGCCATTTTACAACTGAATAAGTAGGACCCCGAAATTTCTGGAAAAAGTTAATTCAAAAACGACTATTACGTTCGGAAATTCTTTAAAAGTCGTAAAGAGTTTTGTAGAAATATGTGACTGTAAATGTGTGATTGGAGCGACTGGTTCAGAACAGTGCTGCAGAGTTGAGGATCAATACTCGTGCAATATTAATTAATAAAAAAGGGTAAAACTCAATAATTTAGGGTCTTTGGTACTGGTTATATAATTTTTGAAAACGTTTTTGTACTCTGCAGCTCCTCGTGGCAGCCCTCAATTCCTAGAAGAGCAGTTCTTATCCAAAGTTTTTCTGTGGGTGGCACTGGTGTTCATCTGTTGGTTAGTCATGGCATAACATTATTCGTGAATCTTGGTACCCGATTTGAAACTGAACTCTTAATACCTAATTAACGAGTTTATTTGTATCAATATATCGGCCTCTGCCATCTCTTTTTAAAAACTGATTTCTGTCAATCTTATTGTACTAAAGCCTGTGTGAATATGATGGTGGTAGTTGATTTTTTTCTTTTTTTCCTTATGTCAGAGAGACAAACTGTTTAAAGAAATTCTTGTGTCTGGATGAAACGAAAAGTTAATGATACTAAGAATTTCAAAGTTATTAATACATACATCCACTTTCATGATTTAATTGGTACTCGGTAAGTTAGGTGAAATTGACAAATCAAAATATCAAACCAAAAGAAAATATGATACATACGTATATGTAATATATTTTAATACACTGGATAATGATTATAAACCGAATATAAGAAATTGGAATAGAAATTTAAAATGTCACATAATAGAAGTAGCTTGTATCATAATAATATCAGCATCAAGGTGAAACATCATTATTTCATCTCGAAAAAATGAGCTGCAATAGCGAATATGTATCCAAGCAGGTGATAATTTTATTTGGTTTTGGAAATTTTACCAATTAAATGTATATATAATAGGTAGATTTGTTAAGAAATATCTATCTTACACAAATTCAAAATATGTAACTGTAACAGAGAAATTGAAATTGTGTTTCCGTTCAATGCTGTATAAGTGTAACGTACATTTCAAGTTTGTATATAATTTAATTTTTAAGTTAGATTTAAAAAGAAGCAAAAGTATTGAAAATAAAAGACGTTCGGATAAGTAAATGTATATATGCGGACTAACGTTAATGTAACACTGTAATATAATATGATATAATATATATACTACATAGATACATATGACGCTCATATTGCATATTACTATAATGGAAAAAAAAATCGTACAACAATAACCATTGTCATGGCTGCTCACGTCCCCGAAGATATTCTTAAGATGATGAAGAAAAAGATGATCTCGTCATTTTTAGAGTAAAAAAGACATGCATGCATGTTATATCAATTTAATGAGGAATATCAATTGTAGAAACCCTCAGAAAGATGCGGAGTTGCCGCTATTTTTTCAACACAAAATTCCCCGACTTTTTCAGGTACACCAGTCGTAGGATTTACGTTTACATGAAAATTACACCATACAGCATGATATATAATTTTGACTAATATATAATAAACTTGAATAGTAACAAGCGGGAGTACCACAAGTTTATTTCTTTAATACAACAGCATACCAGAAAATGTAGGCAATGTAATTGAGTTCTTTCAATGGAGTCAATTTGATTCGCATATAAAGTGAAGAAATCTGAAATAATTATGTCGTATTTTTTCTTTTTTCAATTATAAAAAAATCGTCGCTTATACAGTTGATTGGGAACTATAACGATCCGATGACGTCCCACATGCTAACAAAAATTATTATCGCAAAATTCAATCTATTGAAAGATATAAACTATTTCTGATTGATTTCACAACCATTTTATACCTTTTCATACTAGGTATTTCATATACATTTCATGCTATTTCATCAAAAGCATTCCACAAGTATTTTATACTATATCGAAGTCAACTGTTACAGTTATTTCAGGAGTGGGTACCCCTCGATTAGTTCATTCATTGTATTCGTCTTAATATCCATCAAAACCCATGCAGATTGTTCATTCTTAAAAATAAATAATTTGAATTTCGTAATGAGAAAAACTTGAGTTTCTCATGAAAAAGTTTTTTTCAATCTGAGAATCAACTTTGAATGGAAATAATCTGATCTTGGTTGTGCACAGGTTCCTATTGATGTAGGGAGTTCAAATTTTTTAAAACATTATTTTAGAAAATCAATGAAATTCAATTGCCTCTAACATGTGCAGTTCTTTTTAAATTTTTTTATTTAAGAAAAAGAAAATATGATTCAACCTTTTTTGCTTTCTTGTGTTGTACACACATGGAAAGTGGCATTTTTTTTTATTAAATGAAGCGTCCCAATTAGTGCAACACTTGTATTAATAGAGCAATATCTAAAAAAATTAAGACACAATTATATGCACTGTTTCACGTATTCCATACTTTTACATATTACTAAACTTTCAAACCTCTAGTGGACATAAACTCTTATTAGAAATACTGACGCAACGTTGATGCAAACGTAAGCAGAATATTGGAAAATGTATTTTTTTTTAGAAAAGTTGTGAAATTCCTTGACTTCAATCGAGAAGATAATTCCATTCAGTAAATTTAGAAAACTGGTCTGAAATTTTGTCGAATGTCACATGCAAATTTTTTGCTATACAAAGGATAATGGCAATATCAAATTTTGGCATTTTCCAGTTAGCCATAAAGTTTAGTTTAATTGATCCATGGTAAATATCAAAGTACAGTTGAACCTAGATTATGCGAACTAGTTGGGACTGAGCGTGGTTTGGATGATCACAAGTTCGGAAAACCGAGACGCAATTTTTATCATAAGGTATAATAATATATACTACACAAATTTAAATCGACCAACAGTCCATATTAAATATCCAAATACATATTGAACCTGTTTCAAACACCGAACGATTATTTTATTACTTTGGTTTTACAGAGTCGTCTATTGTCAATGGACGAACAGCTGCTTCACATTATTTTGGAAGCAACAATGTATATTTTGTACGATAAATGTATTTTTTGAGTCGGTGTTCAGATAATTGAGGTTAGACTACATGTAGAATTCCCTCTTGACAAGATTTTTTTTTAAATTTACTGGAATGAGAAAACTGGTTTTCCTGAAATAGTTCATCGCCAATTTTCGAAGCTTTTTTTTCTGTAAGACAGTAATTGGTTTGTAATAGAAAAGCGTGATCATATCACAGGTGGAACACAAAAACATGTTCATTAAAAGTTGGTACTATCTATAATGTACAAAACTCTAGGAAAAATAGTTGTAAGGTGGAATTTTTCGAAATTAAAAATCATACTGTATTTTTCTTCAGACGTATGAATAATTACAGAATGTATGATACATCAATTACTTCAGACAGTTATATTTCATCTTTAATGGGTCTTGATATTTTAAAACCCTTATTAACTAACAATTCGTTGCATTCCTCACGATTTAATCGAGAAAGTTGCAGCCTCTCCACTTCCTGCAAAATTTTATTTCATTGATCAAACGTATACATGTATACATATGCCTCACACTGTTGAAAAATGCAGTACTTGATTCTTATTTTATGGGTGATCGTCAAGTTGAAATAATTAATTAAACTTGGGTGACAATGTAAGTCACTTGCAGTTATGAAATTCCAGTTCTATATTGCATGAACTTAATTATTTGACTGAATAGATTCAATTAACACACGTATATATCAGAAACGAACTATACTGAGTATTTTTCACGTTAAAACAGATTTATCCCGTCTTAATGGATTTTTAATCCTGTGTATACCTAGTTGGAAATTCAAGTATGGCTTCAGTTCTCTTTGTCCATAAATAGGATTTATAGATACATATTCTGCTTATCCCAACCATGTAATTATTCTCATGTCATCTATCCAGAGTGTTTATTCATTGGAAATTTTGAATTCATAAAAATGCATACATCAAAGTTGCGAAATAGTAATGTGATCATGAGATATTTCATTACGTTAACCTGTAGAGGGCCAGCATTTTTCTCTTGAAATTCTCGTGACTTTTTGATTTCAATATGATGTAACATGATTATCGCCTAATACTATCCATTGCTTCATGTTTACCAATTTATATCTAATGATCCTGGACTAAAATGGCTGCGTAAAAATGAAATATCCTGCATAATAATAAAAATCATATATACTATGCTTTTACCTCATCATTCTTATTCAGCAGAACAAGTTCTGGTACAGCCCCAGGTATTGGCTTGAATTCAACGTTCTCACTGAAAGCCGATTGAGTTAAGGAAATACCAAGTCCGCAAAATTTTTAAGTTTTGTTCAAAACCTGACAAGTGCCAAAAAGAAAGAAAAATGTTGTAAAATTAAGATCTGTAAAATGAAAACCTGAAAATTACTCACAGCATGATATACCTGACGTTGTGATCGATCAAGTTCAATCGATAAACTCAAGTCACAACTAATACTGAGTTCTGATAAAAAGTTTTTGAAGCTAAATGAATCTTGTTAAAGTGACTTGCTGAATATTGCTACGACCTACATCTATTTTTATCGGAATACAATTTAGTAAAACCTGGACTTTGAGATCTAGATTAATGGATCAATCTTAGGTTTCGGCACATAGGGTATGCACATTGTTAAAACTATTTGCTATTGTGAAAGGACAAAAGAATATTTCGCTAAAATTTGATTTTGCTGCAGCTATTCATTCATGTTTCCTAGATTATCCAAAAATTGACAAACTTGATGTACCACTCACTACTAGGCTTGTAGTTAGGTATATTACATGCTACAGTTTATAGATATTTTTCTTTACGGTACCTATCAATCCACCAATAGACAGAAGGGGTTATAAATAATAAATAAATGTAATAAACTCTTAAACATATATATTATAGATTCTTGGTGATCGGTCAATTAAGAAAACGTAATTTTAGTTGACGTTTCTTAATCTTAAACTCTTAAACACTTGGTGCATCTGATATGGACTAAGAATATTACAAGAAGATGTTTCAGCTAGTTTGACATTGTTTATGTTGGCAGAGCTAAATGGGCAAATGTGTAACCTATCAGAAATAAGGTTTAAAATATTAAGATCCAACATATGAGATGTTAGTGATGCTCAAAGCGAGGGGGTATTCACTGATTGAAATTAGAAACCACTTTGGAAGGCAGTCAATTTGAAATTGCCTGAAATTATGTATCACCTGATCTATGAGTAAATTCCCATTCGGGTTAGTCGCTGGAAACTTTACTTTTGATATGCTGAGCCCAAGAGTATCAAAATCGAGTGTATATGGATGTGCTCGTTTTTACACAAATAACTCATAAAACATTTACTGTGTTTAGACAGCGCTCTTATTTCGGTTTTACTACAACTGATGCACGTAAACCGAATTACTTGTGTTTGTTTACATGTCTGGGAATAATCAACTACATAGTGCACAGATAGATTATGTTGACTAAGGTGTATAATAATTTAATTCACTGTATAACGCTGTTTTAAATTGATTTCGCTACAGTCAAATCTGCACATTCTATACCAACATAACATGCTGCTTTATTCCATAGGATCATAATTTTTAGAATTAGTTGAATACCTCTACCCTTTAGACGTATTTTTATTCCAGCATATTTTTTCTAAACCTGTAGGCCAATAAATTAAAACAGTACGCTCTTTAGCACCCACTTTGCGTATATCGTTCAGAGTGACACCTGAATAAGCGCACCATGTAATCACAGGTATTTAACTGGATGGAGCCCTACAAACAGTGTATATGTTAGCTGACCTTTGATTATACAATTATTGGAAAGGATACTAGAGAGGAAGATCTTCGAAGATGAATTTTTTCACCTCGGGTAGCCGGTTAAGACTGCAGCCTCTGCAACTCTATAAAATGACAACAGACAAGAAGTCAGTGATTCGAGACCGGTGAATTCCATATCAAAAGTGTAGCGGAAGACAACTGAATGGTACCTCAACTCGTGCCGCGGTATATTCATTCGTTGAAGAATATCCTAACGATAAAGTGAGTAAAACAATTAGAGCGAAGAACGCAGCTGTGGTACCGGTAAGTGTCATCTTTTAGTTTTTTATGACCGAAATTGATATTCCCTAACTTCTGTCAGTGCTTCGAGCATTACAGTGTTGCCAGGTTCCCTTCACTTCACATTCCCATGGTAATCGAGGACTGGTAACTCCCTTATGCCAGTCCGTGTTGAGGTGGAATTTCATGGGCAGCAAAGAGCAGCGGCAGTTTAGTAACTTACCAGATGTTACTTATAACATCTGTCTAGTGATTTGTAAATGTTTTGCGTTTGCTGCTCTGCTGTTCGGATGAATGAACTTTAAACAGCAAAAATTTGCACCAGAAGCGTTAGTAACTTTCAGTGAATTGCTACTGCTGCTACTTTTTGCTGACCATGAAATCCCAACTTTAGGTTGACGGAACGGAACACACGGAGCGCAATTAAAAGGAAATTTACCATTCTCGAGGGCAGTTTACCGTTCCATTTTTCCGCGATCCGTGTTCCGTATGTACATGGGACGTCACCGTTATCTATCTCCAAAGCTATATGATGTAGCATAAGTTGTCTGTGAAGCGGCTCCAAACTGCGTCTTCGTGTATGTTACTACATTTACGCGGCGATGGCTATTTCGATTTTACTATGGCCGAAGTAGTAAATCTAGATTCAAAAATGCGTGTAAATAGCGCATTATACCGGGCGTTGACTAGAGATACATAAAGAATGCTAGCTTTATGGGGCTTTTCGTAATCGAAAATAGCCGACATAAATTCATCGTCAAGCAGCGCCCTATACGTCCTCCCCTACAGTCGCAACTCAATCCTCCAAGCGGTTGGTCAGTAGAGGCGACACGAACTGACGTTACGATCGCTAACCGCGTGTACCTAGATAATGCAGTCGAATATTGTTATGCCTATGGAATGACGAACGGGAATAGACTGAAATTTTTATATAACTCCGTATGGACGCCGTATACTTTTCAACTACGCAAATTCATTTGGGCCAACTTCAGCAATGTCAATCTAACTCCATCGGATCGGCAAAACTAATATTATCTAAATAGATGCACAATAAACATGCAGCTGGATTACTGTTAACAGAGTTAGAAACCTTTTCCTAATGCAAAGGACGGGAGAAATAGTCGAAGAAATAAATCAAAGGATGGAGATATAGTTGTTCCTATATGAGAGTCAATCCACGTGAAACCGAACAAAATCAATCAAAATTTTTCATCGATCTTTTCGATTGTGTGAATTTTTTTAACATTTCTATGGGTGAAATAAATTTACCATACATTTTTTTATTTTATTTTTACATTCAATATTTCAAAAGTTATTCCCGGTTGAAAATTGCCCAAAATGCCAAAAAACCACCACACATGCCCTCCTTCAAATCTTCATATTTTAGGTTCTACGTGTCTAATCAATTTGTCCATGAGCTCATTCGAAAGAACTGCAATTGGACTTTCATGTCATGCTGCTACAAATTTTATAATAGCAACAGTTGAAGAGTATTATAAGCAATTATTATGTATACAAAGAGTACAATAAGCAATTTGATTCAACGGAATCTGTTAGGTGATGAAATATGTTGGTTTTCAATAAACATTCTTCCCATTTTGTGTGCTTAATATAAGATTGATCCACGCCGCTTGCCGGATAGCTGGATTGTCGGCGCACGAACTGCTCTGCTCCGCTCGATTATTGATATTTAAAAAATACTCTCCATTAATTTTCCAATTTGAAACTCACCTATCTCATAGGAAATTGATCAAGGAATACGCTTGTATTTTTTTTTTTTTTGAATTTGACAGCGCGGTTTCGATGATGAAAATCGTGTTTGAAAATTAATTGTTTATAATAATCTTTAATTATTGATATTATAAAATTTGTAGCAGCATGAAATGAAAGCCCAATTCCAGCTCTTTTGAATAAGTCCATGGATAGATTGATCAGACAAATAGAACCTGAGATATGAAGATTTGAAGGAAGGCGTGTGTGGCGGTTTTCGGGATTTTGTGCAATTTTCAACCTGCAATAACTTTTGAAATATTCAAGATGGAAAAAAAATTGTTTGATAAATTTATTACACCCATAAAATCCGTTGAAAAAAATTCACAACAATCGAAAAGATCGATGAAAAAAAGGTGTCCAGTTTGACGTGGATTGACTCATGTACCTTATGTAATTTCTATACATTTTACGAATTCTTGTAATACAAAATATTGAAAAAAGAGTTACTAGGAATGTTTTGCCGGATAGGCATTTGCAATTGAACTAATTTTTCCGAAAAGACGAGTTATTCAATGAGTAGCGAGTAAAACTTTCGAATTTTACAATTCAAAGATTTTACTATGTTGACTGTGAAAGTGGAATCGCCAAACTCTGAATTGCCGAATGGATGAGCACCTTGTTGACTTTAATTGAGAAACGAAATTTAACAAACAGAATGTATTTACGCGTGTATTCACTCTGACTAAACCACAGCAATCCGAAGGTATTACGACTCTACATGCGTTAAACATTATCGGAGCACGAATTTTATTGGCAACGAGTTAAATTTACGCAAGATTAAAACTGTCATTTGAAAAACTACAATATGTTAGTATCTGACATGTGAAAATAAGTTCACTTATGCTCGTTTCCACACCACCGCAAACGATAGAGCATCCGGCGCGGTTTTTTTTTTACATCCTATCCCCAGTAGGCCTACTCCACGGAGAATACTTGCAAGATCAATCTGACGTTGTTCGAAAAATTGCAAATGACTTTGTTCACATGTAAATTATGATAAATTATTTTTCCCAATTAATTTATACTCGCGTATGTTGGTAACTTGTCGGAATTTTTCAATTCAGATACCCCGTGGACTATTTATTATCGACGAAAGATGAATCCTTTAATTATTGATAAAAGAGGATTGTTTTAATTATGGATGAAGGGTGGTTCTTTTTCATCTTATGAGGTATGAGATAATCAGTCAAATGGAGAACCTGGTGAATATGCAGAACAATCACAACTAAACCAAAATCGAAAACATGTATCACTGTAAGACGACGATGCAGAAATCTTGGAAGAAATGGACACAAGTAAAATCGAATAAGCACAACCACCAAAATACGACAGAGCTGTATAATTCTACAGTGAAATCCAAATCGAACATGACCTATGAGCGACTCGAGAAAAAAAAGCTGTGACACTGAAACGATTGCTATAACAGACTAAAACCATTTAAAAAAAAACTACAGCTGAATAAATTTTACTGCACTATTTGATCATGGTGATTCTGAACTACATCGCTAAATCTATGTATCGGTGAAAACAAGATAACTAACTCTGAACCAGACCTAAACCAGACCTAATCCCGAAAAATTAAACAATAATTTTTAAGTATGGTCAATAAAATTCAGTTACGTGGAACAGATGAAAATATTATTAGTGAAATATGTCGGTACAGACGAAGATATACTTAGCTTAGATAGGTAAAAAACATAATTATCGAAAAAAGAAACATAGTAATTAGTTGAACCAGACAGAAGATTTGATTAGCTAAAACAAACAAAAATTTTATTAGCTGAAACAGACGAAGGTATGGTTAGCACACATAAGTTCTTACACTGACGAAAAATGGGTCGACTCGAACATAATATTTACTTTACTATTCGTAGCTTTGATTATTAATTGTATTGATGAATAAAAATCGACATCTTTTTTTGCCATGAATCATTAAAGTGAATATCTCTCGACTGAATATTCTACAGTCCTCAGTGCATTTGTTAAACAATTGGTGTTATTTTCCTGAAACTGAAAATAATATGATCAGTTAAACGAGTATTTCTGTGCATTTCAGGTATATTCCATAAATACTTACGCCAAGATTCTCCACTATCACTATACACTACCGAGATTTTTGTTTTTGCGCGTTGAGCACCGGTTTTCAAATGCCGCGCTTTCTCTCATAGATGAAAGGTATGAAGTCCACGCGCAAAAGGCGGCGTGGAACTTGCAAACCTCATTGTTTGACAAAAAATTGACCGAAAAGCTGAAAGATCAGCACATCGAGAGTGCGTAACTCTTTTATATACTGTTTGTAAAATCGACGCGTAAAAAGCGTGTCCGTTTCCCGTTATCAATTTATGCGCACGAAGCTGCGTCCAATTTTCGTGATTATTCTACGTGCAATATGGTGCGACAACTTAAAATGTCAAAAAATTTGTATTATCTGGGACGTGTCCCAAAAATTCTGTAGAAACCCAATCCGCATCTGCATCTTTCTGAATTAGATACATTGCTATGCGGATTGTTGTTCTCAAATTACAAATCGAATCGAAATCGGGGGGGAGGTTGGAGGGCATGCATTATTGTGTGGCGTGACGATCGGCGGTCCTCTTCGACGCGAAGTCTTCGAGCTCAGCATCTCTCCCCATCTAGCGTACCACGGAACGCGATAGATGGTCCAGAGATGCGTTTCGCCCATTCAGACGATCACAGAGATCAATTGAATGGAATAACGATCGGTAATGACTAAATAATCGAATTGCATAACGATTGAAAAATCGTTGCAAAGTGACAAGAAATGGGAAATCGAATTTCGTTAATACTCAAATGTTTACAAATGGTCGAGAGACTCGAATACGGAATCTGTTGGGAAAAAATGTCTGTGATCGTTTGACGCTATGAATTAGAAAAGTTAGTAACATCACGGTACGTCGCGACCTTCCTACCCTCGCCTGTTTCCCAACGAAGCCACCCAACGGAAAAGAGAGATTCACACACTCATGCATAAACCCCGCGACGGATCCCAAAACGTCCACCTACCTACCCGGTTACCTATATTCGACCTAAACGATTCTCCATTCTCTCCAACACACATCATTCTTCATCATTTGCGCCGTGGTCACTGACTTACATTTTCGTTGGTTACCTGTTGGGAGCAAAATGTTTTTGTATCGTAGTCTGCCCACTGAGAATACAGTATCGCGGTTGTATCCCGCCAACTCTAATATTGCATTTGTTATTTTAGTTAATGTTGGCAGACTATCGGTACATTAACCTTTTGTAAAATTGATTAAAACATCCTGAATGCCAATTAGCATTTTTCTAAGCGAGCTAAGCCTGCAGTTGATCAATACTTGTTGGTTGTTAAAAGATTGAAAATGATATATAAGATGCAAGTTGATTACGTTACGTTATACCAGACTTTGGAATTTCGTAAATTTAACAATAACGTAAGTAATTGAATATGTTCAAACCTCAGGTGAACCCACCACTTAAACGGCATCATTGGTAAATTCAAACGTAGATTATTACATCAGTTACGAAACACAATTCGATCTCGCGAGTGCCGAGTAAGCGATGATTACCTGTCGCGATGCTCATTCCACTTTTAGCAACGTGTAAAATCTCGAACTGGAAGTAAGCTACGCTAAATTGCATTGCGAAAAACAAATGATCCGACTGAAAGTCAAGCACGTTGCGATCGTGAATGAGCCTAACCATGCAGCTAAGAAATCGAAGATTTGTGTAACAATTGTTACCGCCACGCCACGTGACAGAGGAATCCCAGGGAAATACCCATAACCTAACACATGCAAACTCACCAGCGTTGCCGAGAAATGGAGAAGTTACTCGGAAGTCTTTGCTTAAATCTGTGAAAAACAAAGCAAGACTTGAATTAATTTAGTAAATTGGCTTTTCAGTTTTCAAATCAATTATCACTGTTGTCGAGATTTATATCTATGCATTGCATGTTACGCAAGAACAAAAGTTGGGTATTAAATGTGCGACCTTGAATTATCAATCAATAATTAAAATAAGTATTGTTACCTCTTATCTGGGTTGCTCCGCAATTTAACGTAGTAGTTCTTGTAGCATCTCAAGTTTATTGGTCAAGCGACGCACTTTTCACATAATTCACATCTTCGCTAATCTCTTATAATCCAAAAATCCGCACCGCAATAACACTAGCACTCGATTCTACATTCACTTTTTGTGCTGTAGCTATCCATTTGAACCGACTGAATAAACTGGCTGACAATGCAACTGTGCATTCGCCGAAAATCAGCTAAAAAAAAAAAAATTGACACTGGACGTACAGAGGCAAAAATACACATCACTGAAATCTGAAGGTACACAAAACAATGAAACCGCGAAACACGAAATTCACCTTCAACGTCCGCAGAATGTTTTTACGTCAGTGACTCGGTTTTTCTTCAGGCTACACGCGGCTCGTCTGTATTATTCACAGATGAGTATGGTGGAAATACGCTTATCGAACAACGTGACACAATCTGAAGAACGTGGTCTGAGCGTGGAACCGATGCCGAAGACCAATAATTTCACTCTGATTTCTCGGAAACGACTGATGTCGCACGGCGCTCGCGCTCTCTCTACCCTCCTCCCGTGGAGTGGGGGTAGCTGCACGCACCGGCCTGCCTGCCCCCCCTCCCCCTCGTATTATGGGTGCAGCGACAGAGAAAGCTGGAGAATTATTATCTTCTGTCCTTTAGAGAAGCGATTCAAATCCGTTCACAAGACGCTTACGCCGTTGCTTACGCTCTATTTCATACATCATAGAGATCAGTGTATACGTCTCTATGGTCTCAATATATTACGCATTACACGTACTCGTATGTAGAATACCAAGAGACGTAGATTACAGAAACCAACTGCAAATCTGTTCAGCATTACAGTTTGAAAGTACAGTAGAACGTCTGATCTGCAATTTGTTGTATCAGTTACGTATTACGCGTAATTCAATCAAATACGCCCCTATGCATGCCGATTCTATAGGAATGGCGTAACTTCTGTTAAATTACTAGAGAATATAATTAGAATAGGCAAGTTATGCTCTACCTATATGCTGATAACCTTATGAAGTATTGAAGACGATTTATCTTGACCTTGATGACTTGTTGATTAATGTTATTCTTGGATATGAAGGTCACAACTCAAAACCCTTTTTTATAGTGTTAACGTTTCAGCTTATGAAGTATTATATAATTATAGGTTATAATAGTCATAGTTATTTACAGCACTTAAATAATAATATTGTAGTTCTGGGTAGCGTGAGGATGCCATAATATGGCTTTACACTCGGATTAATGATTCTCGTTGTTATCTCACATCTAAGGATATTTTCAGTAGTTAGGCGGTTCTTTGAATGATCTGCTTACAAAATTCTTACACTTAATTAAAGTTGGGTTTGTTGGGAGCATGAAGGAAAGCGACCGACTAGCATTTCGATTGGATGTTATACCTAAAACTCCCCGGGACTTTAGTAACACAAAATTATATTCGAGTGGTTACACCTCGGTGAAACACATTCAATGGTTGAGGGTCGTGGGCACTAGACTCTATACAGATTTGATTTCGTTTGTGATTTTGGTTTCTGGGACTTACGTGCAGGTGTTCACGTATATTTTCACTTTATAAAGATTCAGTACAGCTAACAATAAGAACAAAACTGAAGAGGACTTGGGGGACTCTGTTTACTGCTGATCGTTGTATTCATATGTCGTAAATATGGCACTGTCTTGTGCAAGTACGTATTTGTTTATTTCTCGACGATTATAAATTATTTCCGTCCAATAGGCAATCTGTAGCAATGGCCCGGCTTCAGCCTTATTTCTTGAATTTATTTCACCCTCCATTCTTTCAAATTAAACGTAACTGTTTTATACCGGCTCATGAACCCTAACCTGAAAGTTCGCGCGTTTCTTCAACATTATACCGAACTCAAAACCATTAATTTATTTCCAGTTTCCAACGAGGTCCCAGAGCACCCGGTAATCTCTCCGGTTTCCGGTTCTATTTTCGAAAAACGGCTTATCGAAAAGTATGTTGCGGAAAATGGAGTGGATCCTATAAATGGAAAAGATCTTGCAGTTGAGCAGCTGATTGATGTAAAGGGTAAGATCATGACTGCAAAGAAAATGCAGAGTAATAATCATGTCGGCATCATTTTGAAAAATGTTTATTCTGCAAGGTGTATTAATTCTAAATTTTCTGTTCAGCTACGCCTCTTGTAAAGCCAAAACCACCGAGCGCAACATCTATTCCTGCAATTCTAAAGATTCTACAAGATGAGTGGGATGCAGTAATGTTACATTCGTTTACTCAGAGACAACAGCTTCAGACAGCCAGACAGGAGTTGTCTCATGCTTTATACCAGCACGATGCAGCCTGCCGAGTTATTGCTAGATTGACCAAGGAAGTTACTGCAGCCAGAGAAGCACTGGCCACTCTTAAGCCACAAGCAGGCATTACTCAAGCAACTGTTATTCCACAACCGGTAAAACGTTTTGCTGTTGTCTGTTGCTTTCGTCCTTATTTCTATTTGTCGTTAACAAAGTTCTGGCATATTTTAATCCTACATAGCTCAGATTTCATTATGATTTATAAAATTCATGATAAAAGTTGTAAAAAAAGTTGTACAAATTGGTTTGCAATTAACCCAATGAGATTCTGCGTACAGAAATTCTCAGCATGGATAACATATCTGTGTATCTGTCTCTGCCTAGTTTTACTTGATATCTGTATCGAGAGGGTTTACCCAGGATAAGGCTGAAGTTGGTAACATTCGCGTAATGCCAGACAGTTATTATTGTTATATGGTAAAATAGCAAGTTTAAAAAAAATTGCATCATTACAATAACCTTATGAACTTCGACCTTATCCATCAGTTTACATATAAGTTCCATTACTCATCATGCTTACTGTGTCGCATATAGTCTGTTGCAGTGGAAGCTGGTGGTGCGGCAGCTCAACCAACTGAACAAGCTGGCATCACTGAGGATGTTATTCAAAAATTACAAGAACGAGCTACTGTTTTAACTCAAGAACGAAAAAGACGTGGACGTTCTATACCGGAAGATCTCTTACCACAAGAAAGCATCAGGGCATTCCAGACACTTGCTTCACACCCGGTTAGAAGTCCCATTAATTTTAATTTTGAGCAGAAATGTAATTTGTAACAAAATATAATTACGGAAAATGTTTTCACTGACAGGGATTGCATTCCGCAAGTGTACCAGGAATTCTGGCACTTGATATACATGGGGCAGATACCAGCAAAATTCTAACTGGAGGCGCAGACAAAAATGCAACAGTTTTTAATAAGGACACTGAACAAGTAGTTGCTATTCTTAAAGGACACACCAAAAAGGTAAGTAACACCAGAAATAAGCAGTGCTTTTCAAAACTAATCTCGCAGTGTAATATGAATTATTATGTAAGGTCGAAAATTTGTCTACTACTATTCACGATCACAATTTCGTACCTTTTGTATGGGAAGAAACTCGACATCTTTAAGTGACTTTTACTCTATAGATCACATGGAAGTTAGTTTGAGTTTTGATTTTTTTGTTTTTGAGATACTTGCAAAGGAAGTACGTTCACTCAAAATTACCAATTTAGCTGAAGTTTGGCACGAATGTAATACTTTGAGAAGAAAAACAAATGGCGATTGGAAAGCATGCACTTCTTGGCCATTTAGGAGAAGTTTGGTATTGAATTTGAACCTGTTTTTCTATCTGCGAATTAAATTAGTTGATGTATCAAAGCTATTAGTCAATAATGTAAATTTAGTTACTTATATTTCTGAAACCATGAAGAGAGTTAATATTTTATGAGAAAGCATTTCAAACTTACCAAAACTTTAATACAATACACCAAAGGCCGCTTAAGTATTAATTCTTACAAAGGTGACACTCTTAGTCTTCCGTCACTTATTTATGAGCAAAAGCGTGTAGCCAGCTGTACCATACTATACAACCTGTGAACACAGTTTCCCTTAATATTAGCGTAATTATGAAGTAGAGAGGAAAGATCATGAACTTGTGTGGTGGAGAATCTCAAACATAACAAGGATTGACTGCGGACATTGTAGTATTCGACTTATTGATAGCATTTATTTCATCGTGGAATACAACAATAGTCCATTACACCTTTAGGTTGTCATTACTATTTTGTCCTCTGCGTCCGACCTAAATGCCCTGCAGCAAAACAACTCATACAAAACTATCCTGTCATGAATCACCCGAACGGAAGTATCCCAACAAAATTACCCATGTCAAAAATAATCTGCAACAAATACAACCCAGGCCAAAAATAATCAACCCAATGAAGAATAACCCAAAAATAAAATAACCTGTGACAAAAATAACCCAAGACAAATATAATCTAGGGCAAAAATAAGCCGATCAAGAAAAATATGTATTGTTTGTTATCTGTTTGAATATTTTGTTTAAAATAGACTAACGACAAACATTAAATTGAGTCGAATTCAATTAAATTCAATTAAATTCCAGATGTTATATTAACAATTTGTTTATGAGTTTCTATTCATGATTGTTGAATGTCATGTTCCTGCAGCGTGTAATTTTTTAGTGAGAGAAGAGAGTTTTCTTAACTAGAAACAATAAAAATGATGCTCATCATTTTAATAATCTCTGCATTAAGAATTCTACTAATATGTCTAATTTTCTATCACCTTTTGCAACGTGCAATTATTAAGTAACCGATTTCACACTATTCTTTCATTACAAAAATCGTCTTAATTGTATATTTATATTTGTGAAGTTAAATTATAGATCTTACCAGTTACGTTTTTTTGTTGAAAACCTACAAGTTTCCATGATTTACATTTCTTACGATTGTTAATATTTTTTATTAGGTAAAATCGGTGTCTGAAACGTAAAATCAGCATTTTTTGTCCTATATCTTCGGTTTAACATATGTAGCAAAAATCAATATTAATTGAAACTTGAAATGTATCAATTTAGAAAGTATAACATTTCAATAGCACTCAGCAGTTATGGTATTAAGCTTTTGATTTCAAGTATTTTGGAAAATTTTAAGGTCACACGAGTTATTTATCATCCGGAAGAAGATGTGGTTATGACAGCATCACCTGATACGACAATTCGTGTTTGGAATGTGGGAACAAGCCAAACGACACTTTTATTGAGGGCTCATGATGCACCTGTAACTGGCCTCTCACTTCACCCTACAGGAGATTATTTGTTGAGCTCATCTCTGGACCAGCACTGGGCTTTTTCGGACATACGTACTGGCAGACTACTGACAAAGGTCAATAAACGAAAATTCATTCGCTAGTTTCTTAGTTAACAATTTATGATTAATCCATTTTATGGAAAAATGACTTCTACCATCACTTCATTATGGTCCCTTCTCCATCATAGGTAGCTGGGCAATCTGGACAGCCTTTGACAACAGCCCAATTCCATCCAGATGGGCTTATCTTTGGTACAGGAACAGCTGATTCTCAAGTCAAGATTTGGGATTTGAAAGAGCAGTCAAACGTGGCTAATTTCCCCGGTCATTCAGGTCCAATTACCGCTATTAGCTTCTCAGAAAACGGATATTACTTAGCAACAGCCGCAGAAGACTCTTGTGTCAAACTATGGGATTTGCGAAAGCTTAAAAATTTCAAGACACTTCAATTAGATGACTCTTATGAAGTGAAAGATATTTGTTTTGATCAAAGTGGTACATACCTTGCTGTGGCTGGATCCGACATCAGGTGAGCTTGACTGCACACATCAAAAATGTATTTTTGAAAAACTTATTTGAGTATGTATGAATATTTACGATTTTGTTTCATTTTTCTAGAATTTATTTGTGTAAGCAATGGCAAGAATTAAAGGTACTCAACGATCATACGGCAACAGCTACAGGTGTTCGATTTGGGAAGCATGCACAGTATATCGCTTCTACCAGTATGGATCGAACATTAAAGCTCTATGGATTACCTTAAGCCTCAACAAGTACCTATTTAATAATGTGAAAATAAATTATATGATTTCAATTCAAAAAGGCAAAGTTGGTAACTATTTCTTTAGATGATATCAATTTTTACTGATATGATAAGTGTTCTTATATTTTTTGACCTATTCAATTGTCCATATTTCACCACGTATATTGTTGGTATTTACTGTCCGTATTACTGATGAAACAAGGGAAGGCAATGCGTAGTTATGAGCCTGATCACTTAAAGCAGATTCAAAATTATACGTAAGTTGCCTTTTGTGTAACATATTTGTCTTTAGCCATCTTTATATCAAATTACACTTAAAGTACTGCAAGGTGATAAGTTTTGCCTTCCCCATCCATCTAAGATTGAAGTTCATAATTTTTTCATATTTTACTGAATTAGTTATATCCATCCATTTGAACGAGTAAACACACTGTAACTCCAAACCCCGTTAAAATATCAACGATAGATGCTAATGTTTTGATTAAGGAGTCAAACTTTCATTCATGATTATTCATTTTCATTCATATGTCTTAAATGGCTGGCCCTTTTCAAAATGATTTATCAAAAAGTGTTTATTGTTTAAAAATCGCGTGAATTTAAACGAACAATCTTCATTTAGCTCCAACAGCCAGAATTATTTGGACAAAGTTCTGCAATTGAAATCAAAACTCACGTTCGAAATAAAGAGGTACTCCAACTTTAATTTTAATTGAATTTTGATGCCTGGATTGTGAATTTTTCTTAATTAGTATTTTTACAAAAGTTTAGCACTGGAAGTTGAGATTCATATCAAAATATCCATCAAACCTTGGGCCAGAAAATTACTATGAAATTTGAATAAAACTCTTGTACAATTATTTTGATACATCAACGATATAAATGTCTCGTATGAAAAAGGTCTTAAAGTATAAAGAAAAGCTTTCAAATCTTTTACATTTAATAGTATGTAATTGGTATTCTGAATCTGCATTTTCATGATGTGATCGATGTGGTCACTGACTTTTTTTCCATACTTATTATGATTTTGCAGACTCGCAACATTTTATAACATCAATAATTAATTTATAATTCATCTGTTCATGCAAATTCATGGAGAGGATATCGAAATAAAATTTATGTTGACTCCTGAAATTCTGATCAAAGGAAATATGCATCACCAATTGTGGATCATGTAGCCTATGTTTCAAATAGTTGTAATAAATATTTTATACAGCAACTCAATAACACTGTTTTCCGTGCATAATGATTCCTACTGTTTATAGACAGATTTGGGGACCGTCACAACAAAAATTTCTTCAAACTAAAATGACAACTCACCCTTGAATTTGAATTTTTTTAAGAGGATCCTATAATTAGTCTTTACCACCTGAGGAAAAAGGCCCTTAGTTTGTTCGTTATCCGGTCCTATGTATAGTTAAAGGGATGTCCTGGTCGATTTCGACGTTGACGTATATATCACCATGCATCGAAGTCCCCGTATCTTAAACGCAATAAAGGGCTTAACAGCCCCATTCTATGTGCAATTCTGAACAAAAACACTCGCATACATTTTCATCTGGCATAAATTCTACGAATTTACAATTGCAATTTCGTAGAAACCACGATATTTTTTTAATTTTTCGTCGAATGAAAATTTATTCCGTATAGAATGGGGGGCTGTTAAGCTCTTTTTTGCGTTTCAAACACGTGGACTTTGATATTTGGAGATATATATGTCCCCGCGAAATTGGCCAGGGTACCCCCTTAAACGAAAAAAATCGGACCTAGTGCAATTTATACACGCAATGCCAAACAAAAATTTTCAAAATTGTATTGTTTTATGCAGGAATACTTCGTTACTAACTTACAACCTCGATAATACAAAAGAAATTATTCCACTTCTGCACGAGATTCTAGATATTTTCAAAAGGATGGAGCAAAAACTGAAAAAACGTACCCCTTTCAGCATTTTATTTTCATGGTTCCCTCTGCATTCGTTTCTTCAAAATAAAGTACAGTAAATTCACATCGATGAACAGCCTTTTTTAATAATCGCACTTTTAAGGCGATTTTTTTACCCCCGAGGAATCCCAATCGGCCTTCGTCAAGTCAAATTAAAATGCCCAGGCTTATGGGTACTTGTAAAGGTTTTCAATATTACAGGTTAAAAACACTGGTCGCATCACACTTGTTGTTATAAGTCAATAATCTTGGCTAGTAATATTTTCATCTATGAGAATTTATTTGTGATTCTTCACTCTGCATAACCTAGCCCTGAGCCTATGTCGTATAGACAATATTATCAAAATTTGTACAAGTTATTCACTATTTATACTAAAACAAAATATACGCAGCCGCAATCTGAACAAAAATATTCAAAATTAGCAAATAACTAAGCATAATTTTCAGTTTAAAGTAGGAAGCGAGGAAAATCTACATTGAAAATTCGATAACAAAATTACGTATAATTTCAACAGTATATGTACATACAATCATAGACTTACGAAAAAATCTTAATCTAGCAACAAAAAATGATGTTTATCGTTGATGCTAACTGGAATGGAACTCTCTTTCAATGAGATTAGATATGCAATTTGTTTTCGTAATTCTTTTGTTTCATCCAACGAAGCGTCATATCACAACTTATATAGACGTACACGTGAGACGTAAATTATAGAAGCGGTAAATGGGCGCCGTAGTTAATTAATGATAAGATACATTAATCATAGCTGACGTGAGGTGGTGCTACAGCGAGGAAACGTGCGTCGAACGAAAATTAAATGAAACACCGAATATGTAATGAGTATTTTCTATATTTTAAGCAATGTCATCAACTTTACTTATCTTTACTTTTAACGCATGAATTGTTCGTTCAATTTGTTATACTGAAACATTGTTTTGCTGTACCTTGCATAAGGACTGTTGTCGACTGGAATGATCTAACTAATACGCGTCACTGTTACATAATATTTTTTTGTCACAAAAAATTTGATCGAAATATGAAAGATATGCATCTATTCGTATTACCTTAGTTTAATTATAGATTAAAGGATTTTGAACGTGGTATCGAAACTTTTAAATAATTTTTCATGTTTCAACGTCTTCAGGTATTTTCCCGAGAATTAATGTCATACATGTCATTGATTGAAGTATACAATGCCTCACAGACGGTCTTTTTGCCTCGCGTATTTGCAATATTCGTCTTCAGCTTACCTGCGACTCACATAACAAACTTACGTTCAGCCCGAAAAGACCGAGTTTGCATCCTTGTTACACAATATACTATTTCCATACATATCCAGTGCGAAGAATCAAAAGGGCATAACAACACTTTTTCAGCATTCCATGATTCTACAAAGATCTATGCAAGAAAAATGAAGAAAGGCGGACTTATCCATCAAATCGAAAATCCCATGTGTTAGGTCATTTTGGTTTTTAGCCCCCGATATGGTAAAAATTGCACTTGTTCGTACTACTTGATAGAATGTTCCAGCGCACTCTGAGACAGTGCATTTAATATTCCATAAGTTTTATCCAGTCAGCTAAATCTGTGATTGGATGAATATGTTGTCGGATTAACATGAAGTCTAGTGCTATGTTTACACTCCATGTTTAAACACACTTTTAAATATTCTACTTGGTGTTTTACCGGTTCCCTCAGCTTGACTAGCTCTGAGTGGATAATGAGCCTCGTTCAAACTCAATCGCAGACCTAATTTATACGTGGCATGAAAGAGCCCGTCCCGACTATCAGAATTTGCGGAACGTGTACAAGAAAACGTAAAGTACATTTTCGTCGTAGTAGGCGTAAAACGGGATTTTACGCCCGCGAAGCGTCACATATTACGATAATACGGCAACGCATCGAAAAGTACGTTAACTTATGGTAGTGTATTACCCTTTTAAATCGCAAGTTCCGAGGGCTTCGGACTTTGGATTGGCTTAAGAAAAAAAAGATACACGAGGCTGGTTTGGAAAATTCCGTGTCACATTCTTCCTCACAAGAAGAGTATTAAACCCCCGGATCATAGATTCTGAGGAAACTTCCAAGTAGGAGTGGCAAAACCACTGTGGTAGGTGTGGAACACTTCCCACCTCAAAATTTAGCAGGTGTAGAATTCCACACATCAGATATTTGCAGTTTCAAAAATATAAATTTTGTTCTAATGACTTGAATATGAAAAATGGTGCAGGATCGCTTGAACGATGTAGCCATAATCCAATGTGTCAGTTTGATTTTTTAATTTTATTTTCATGGCGCTGCTTTTTAAGTCACTATGTCTTATCAAGAAAAAGTTTTGTTTCCCATTTATTTAACACGCAAAAAAATTTATTTCGAATCAATTCACAAAGTTTTGTATTTATTCAATATTTTTCGAGTCGTTCAACACCATCGAAATCTTAGACACTTAGTCAAGAAATCCATAGTTGAGAACACTTTTATGAGCTTTTATTTTGTTCGTATTAAAAGAAGAAAAAATTTACTAAAATATTGACTTGCAAACAATTTTTGAAATTCTGTATTTGAGAAAAAAATTAATAAAAATATTAAAATTTGATAAGTGATCTCATATATTTGAAAGGTTATTCTTTCAGCTTTCAGAAACATTCCACGCGTTTGAAAATTATTAAACAAGTATGGAATTGCGAATATAATCAATTTTAACCATAGTAAAGAACTGCCGAATGGATAAAACTACACATCAAACGCTCCATACTTTTGGGGTGTAAAAGTATTCCTAGCAGTGTCAGCTGAATTCGTGATCCGGAAGTATGATACTTTCATTGTTAGTAACAATAGAATTACCGAAATAAATTTTCATATCGAGTAATTGAAATTATTACGTTATGGAATGTACTTTGAAGTGAAAAGTGAAAAGCTAAAATGTGCAGAAGTATTATCACTTTGATGATAAAAATTTATGAAAATTCGTACGTTCTAGGAACGTATGATCTCGCACGGCAGTCTCACAATTGCCATACAACGTTTATAGATTCGATGTCTGGCAACACTACTTGTGCATTTCACAATCATATGTTGTACTATGTTAAAACTATATGTCATAATGTGGAAAAGATGCAGCTTACGATACATGGACTTTAAATTATTATAAATAAATTCAAATTACACAAAACATGTAAGGTTATACTTGTGATATTAGGTACTTTCGATTACCTCACATTCAAACCATCTACCGCATAACAAACCAATTCGCAGATATTATATAATATAATTTATATTAGAGTGAAAACCTCGAATAGAATTCTCCGGCTGTTAGTGCAGCTAGATAGGCTAATTTACCCATTATGAATGTAACATAGTTGGAATCATGTAATGGAATTAAGTCGAACATTGTTTCAATTCATAACGCACTCCGTATTTTCTACATCAAAGCTTATGTTGTTCTTTTATCGCGACATACATTTTAATGTACGTTTAGTATACCGATAGCAGATATTTTATTAGATAACCTGAATTTGTTCGAAATATGCAATCCCCAATATGGGTGAAAATATTATTTAAAATTTTTATACAATATCTGTGCACAAAAAAAATCAGATATTTTTGGTAATCGCATTTTTGGCTATTCTGAGAATTACTTACTTCAGACTGTTACAGTTACATCTACATTTAGAAAGCTGATTGCTTGACTTCTTCACACTAGAATAACACTGATCAACAGTGGTTTTGTTGTTCTCGATATTTGAGTTGTCTTAGTAAGATTCGATATCAACGACCTAGGAGTAAGCGTAATTTTTCGAAACTGGCTCTAGTTATTTATTTTATCGATATTTTCATATTGGACTGAAAAAAATCAATATTTAGATGAAAAATTCGATTTTGTTTCATTATTTAAAGTTTACCAATAAAAAAAAAAAATGCTACAAAGATTAACGAAAAAAAAATTTTTTTTGTAGTCCTGATTTTTTCCGTAAATTTTGATATTTGAGAACGCAAAATTTACGAATAAAATCATGATTATCCCAGAAACTATCTCCCTCCTTACAATACTACAACAACATAAAAACTAGCGTCAGTCTATTATAATCATGATTTTATTCGTTAATTCTACTTACCGATACACCAAAATTCATCGGAAAAATCAGGGTAACACTGAAAAATCTTTTTTGTAAACCTGTGTAATTCATTACACAAGATATTAAATACCCAAAGTTCAGTTGTTCGTTTGCAACTTCCTATAATACTCCGATTATACTCTACTAGAAATTATATAATTTTGCAACTAATTTGAAAACTAAAGTCTTCGCTGGTATAGAAATTACAATAAAAAGAATGAAATTATATTAATATCATTATCAATAAATTATGTTGTGCCAATATACGCTACCCAATCACTATGTTTCCTCCTATTGCTTTTATCTCCGTTAAGAATAATGTTACTCGACACATTGAAGAAGGCTGTTCAAATAAAGAATCGGTGCCATTTTCTTCATTCTCAAACCTTAGTATCCCTTATTCTTATTCTACCATCCCAAACTATAAGTCATATCAAAAATTTATCCGTGGTATTTTAATCGTCTTATTATTCTGTGTCTCAATTACGTGAAACGACCCGCTTTTATTCTTCCGATTTTCTGTTTTTTTCACAAGATTTGGCGCAGGATAATTTCCATTTCCTCTCGCCTAATTTTCGTGTGGTCAAAACCAACCTTGAAAATGCATTTTGCCCGAGTATTTCAAACTTTCCGATACTCACTTCAACTACTGCCGATATTTATTTTTTATTCATACAAAATCGAAAAGTAAAGCGCATCTCTTAAACTTTCTTTTCCGTAGTCCAGATCTTGAGACGAGCAGTTTAGAGTAATCGCAACAGATTTACAAGATAAGTCGAGAAAAGGACACTACATTTTTTTCCAACATGCCAATGTCTGTGAAAAGCTATATTATATTCAATTTTGATCTTATACTTCCGATTTCGGGGGAATATAAGTGGAATTTTGCTGTATCAAACTGTTCAATTCATGTAGAGGTTCTTTTCCTGAGTCCTCGTCCATCGTGTGCAATGGCTCGGTGCAATATTCCTGTCCGCAAATCCTGCATGCTTCAAAGTCCGGTTTTATCGACTTTCTTAATCTCTGTAATGAAATAATTAATGCGTCAGATGATCTGTACAGACTCTGTGGGATCTCGCTGCAACGACCTTCAACATAAAGGATGACTAACTCACTTGGAGAAAAGTGTCGCCTTCGGCCCGAATCAACACATAAATGGCAACCGCAGGAATGCATACAAGAGAAAGCGATGCAATGCCCCACCCAATGGCTTCCGCCCACCAGGGGTAAATGTATGCGCCATTGTGATAAGTGGGAGGCTCGTAATCAATTAAACTAAACACCCACACAGCCTGTAAGTATAATAATAAGAGGATGAAAACGATACATTTCAATAATTGTATAGACAAACTTGACACAGTCTGAAACGTCAATGAAATAATAAACATTGAAGCCTCGTACCATTATTAAAAGAGGAGCAGCTACGAGCCAGCAAAACCGAAAGTAAATAGACGGCATACGTCCGGTCATTTCTTTGACATTACTGCACAGCCTCTGCACACCATAAAACCAAGATATGGCTATAACTTCGAAGAATGCCAAAAACATTATCGAAATTGATGCAGCGTAGTGATCTATCAGTTGAAAGAAGAATATACCACCCTGAGGATAAAAGGACATTTTTAAATTTTGTGAACTCTAAGAAAGGAAGACATGTACCTCACCGTTGAAGACCTTTATGTTATATTTACCCGTGTTAGATTTGGTAATCCGAACAAAAATGACACAACGCATATTATGAGAACCAGGATTTCGTGGCAAAGTAACAGGCGCTTTATCCAATTTGGAAATCCGTCTTGTATCGATGTTACGACGACTTCCACGATTGCAAACTGTAATTTCAGTAAAACGTTCAAACATTTATTGTAATTTTCCAACAAGGGCCGACAACAGATTATCAGCTGTCATATACCTACGTACTTGGGATTATTGGCATTATGTATGACTCACGGTTTATATCAGATTAGCAAAATTTCAGAGTCATAGAATGCAATATCTTACTAGATTGGGCAAACCGCTACTCACCTGACTATTGAGTGAGAGGCAGACGAGCATGAAGAAAAATAGTACGGCCCATAGTTGAGATGCTGGCATTTTTGCTAAAGCTTGGGGATAAACGACAAAGACTAATCCAGGACCTGTAATAATAAATATACAATAAATATAACGCGGAATACGAAAAGCATGTCCAGTCGAGTTCCACGTTCTTTCAGTAACGCGATTAGTATGTCAGTGACGACCCGTGAACAACATCACATACCATCACTGAGGACATCTTCGACGGACATATTCTGCTCGCGTGCGATGTTGCCTATTGTGGCAAAGGCAAAAATTCCAACAAGTAGACTGCTGAACGCATTGATTAGGGATACAGCAACCGTATCTATCAAGATATTGTTGTGGAATTTGTTGTAGCTTGCAAAACAGATCATCGACCCGAACGCGATTCCCACTGAGTTAAAGATTTGGGCAGCTGCATTCACCCAGACCTTCAACAGATATGAAAAAACGCAATTATTTATCAAGGACTGAGTGAAATCCTATAAGAAATTCACGATGAAGAGAATTTTTCCGAATAATTCTGAAAAGTGTTCTTGGAAAGCTGACAAGCTCAATAAATTTTAGACAAATTCAGTAAATATTTGGAGAAGTCGGAATTTTTAAGACAGTTTTATCGGTCGGTTTATTGTCAAAGTGTGACAACATCTTTTCAGGGCTCTTTGGAAAATTTGGCTTGCTTCGCTGATAACGCTCTCTGTCCTTTTTCTTGTAAGATGGAATGAAACGAAAAATCATTACCGATATGCCAGTTGATTTTGCTACTTGAAAATTACCAGAATGTCAAAGTTACGCCATGTTCGTGATTAACTACCGTCCACAAGTCTATTACAAAGTATGGCTATTTCCTCCCAGTCACAAATAAACTACTGACCTCCACTCTCTACAGTGATATGGAGTATTGGCAGTCATCCACCGGTGTGCACTTTTTGAGCCCATTAGAGTAACGAGTCAACACTTTTGATTTCAAGAGTATGAATTATCGTACTCTATATAACACTTGAACCATGTATTTTGATGAATATCACTTTGGAAAGCAACCGAAGAATCTGATTTTCATTGTGCATTGGAATCAGGACGAGGAATTACTACCAGTTTAGAAACAGGCCTGTACCAATATACAGTGAGACTACTTGCAGACTTCAATGGGAATTGGAACTTTCTAGGAATTGTGTGTATTGGTGAAATCATGTTGTAGCACATTGATCTGCTACAAAAGATCATTTCTTCCCAATTGAAGTTGAACTTTAAGTTAAAGTGCAATAGTATTTTTGCTACCACTGGAGTATTGAAAATGAGGAGTATTCACTACGGAAGACTAATCGTGCTTTAAAACAAAATTTATTTCGTGATTCCGATTAGCCGATATACTGGTATCAATTTTTAGTCGGTCAAGTTTCTTTCGAGAATGATGTCATTCCATGAAAATTGTACCCTTAGATTGTCCTGAATGCAGCAATTACAAGTTAGCGTCCAGCAATTGGAGAGACAAAAATATGCTTATTCATTGATTGCTTATGCATGTGATTTTCCAGTGAAAAACCAATGTTTCGAACGAATACTGAGGCTTCTGACTTTGTGTAACAGACAACAGATATTCTACTGCGCCAAACTCACTGAAGCGTCACAAAAATTGCACATGAATTGAAAAAGTTTCTCAAAATTTATCTCAGGTAAAGCGCGGGATACTTGGGAAATGTTATTGTCCGATGTTTCCGTCGGCGTTCTGTATCGTGCCTTCAAAGTTTTATAGAAAATGAATCAACGAATACTCTTTGTTTCAAACTTTTGAAACATGCATTCGTCTTGGAATTACATGGAGTAATAAAAGCGCCCGAATTGTAAAATATTGGAAACTTGATACGACAGTTACGAGGCTTTTCAAAGACGTCGTATGTTTTAAAGATACCTAACTCGATTCGAAACGCCTCCTAGGTACCAATGCAAACCCAGAACAATATTATTTATGACGTAAACTACATCCCTACATAATTCGAGTCATGTTATAAAGGTTCGCTGAATAATGGCTAAATATGTTACGACTATAATTACGTTCACTATAGCATTTGGTAACTACGAAATGTTTTATAATAAAACGAATTACAGCTAATTTCGCATACGTACTTTACTTTGAATAAAACGTCAATAAACAGTACCGAAACAATAAAAAACAACTTTTTTTTTTTAAATTATACTTCGTTACCTTAGCATCTGCCAGCAGAGCCCATCGTGGTCTGAAAAAATACTGAAGACCCTTATCCGCGCCTTCGAGGGTTAGAGAGCGTGTGAGAAATACGATGATGAGCAGAAACGGTAGTGTGGCCGTAAGGTATCTTACTTGTGCCGACGACCTGATAGATTTCCAAATGGAAAAGTAAACCATTACCCAGGCAGTTACCAAGCAAGCAACTAATTCCCACCGCAGCGCTCCAGGCTCTTCGATGCCCCTGCTGATCTGAAGTACCTTGTTTCTGAAAAAATTGAATCAGTGGTTAGTCCAACGTACAAGACATTCCCGCATAGCACAGTTATTTGTGACGACAAATCATCGCACGGTTGCTACCACAGATTGCAAAATTCAGTTTTCAGTAAACACACCATTTTTCAGGGATTTATATCGATTTTCAGGATTATTCGGGCAGCACATACTATAAAATCACGATTCGGGGCACTGTAAACTAAACTTTCTAGGCGCCTCGATTTGAATGGTGCTTTGTTTCGATCAAAAGCTCAAGTAGTCAACCATACTGAGTTACTATAAACACAAATATAGGGCGGTAAGCATTTAGCCTATAACCAACTTGGCATGATTCGATCAGCCCTCGGGAACTGATTATTAGAACTCAGTATCAGCGACAAGTTGAGTTTGGAATCATGCTTGATCGATCAAAACTTCAACTACGTTTAATTTTTTGCCTGGGCTGGCACGTAATACAAAAATGAAATGTTTCTCGTTTGCCTTACTCAAAGAAATCTTCTGATGGTGTTTTGGAAGTGTTTGGTCGTGTGCGATTGTCTGTATTTAGCATAGCAGGTGTCCAGCAGGCATTCGTATGCCATGTATCGTTACACTCCGACCATGGTTGGACATCTTTGAACGCAGTAAAAAAATAGTAAATGGCATATGCTATTATCACATTATGGTAAGTGGACATTAGAAATGAAATAACTACGGACGACAAACCGGCCCCTGTAAGCAGAAAAAATTGGAAAAAATAATTAAGATTCACGTTATCGTCAAATGTTATCATATGCATGAATGATATGTACGGTGAATGGAATACAAGGAAGAGTGCAACATCGCACAGGAATTTAAACAGTCCGTTCTATACGGAAGCAGTTGGTCGCATGTCAAGTTTGTTTCACAACAAAAGAATACTTAAAATACAAAATTGCTGTACGTTAGTAGTCACGTACCCAATGGCATGTAAAGTGGCAATATTCCATGCAAGATTTTTTCAACACCGGTAATTTATCTCGATCCTATAGCCACCAACCGTCTTCCTTCAACCAATATCACTGTTACATTTTATGTGAATTTAAACTCCGTAATGGGATGGAATGCAGGTATGTTGGTTAAACTATGTGCTTTAACGAACCTTTAAATAGAGGGCAAATTTGTCCCAGGGCGCCGATTGGACCTCGACGTGTGAATTGCCCGATAGCAAGTTCCATGTATAGCAACGGGACACCGCATACTATTAATATCAGAAAGTAAGGTACGAGAAATACTCCTGGAACAAATAAAACGAAACATAATCATAGATTTTTATAAAACTAAATGCAGCACTATGGATTTAACCATCAATTAACATGTCTCTTAAGATTGTATGGTACGTACATGTATTTTCCTCTTACTGTATTTCAAGTCAAATATGGGAGAAAATTTATCACAATAGTATTAGAGGGTTGTTTATGTAACAACTTTTCTCCAAAACCTGCTTGAAAACTTCCAGTTACGCTTCTTACCAGGTGTGACTAAGTCAATTCACGGTAAGTGCACTTTGTACTTTTGGAAAAAAATGTAAAATCTATCATTGTAAAGAAAAAAGCAGCTTTGAATGGATGAATAAATAAAGAAAATGAGTAACTGTTTAATACGTGTATTCCATGGAGTCTATAATAAATGTGAATATAATAATAAATCCAAGCAAATGCTCGAGTAAAAAATATGGTCGGAAGGAAGTTTTATCTAACCCATGGGATGTTATACTTTCAACGCTCTGCGACACCTCATACGTGAACGCAAATTCAAGCAATTTGACATAATCTTGACTTTCTGATGGATTTACCGATTTGATATATTTCATACGTAGATACCTACATTTTATTTATTTATTTTTTTTCAAGTTTTGGGCAAGATAAGTCTGTCGTCGCGTTATTACGTGTTATCCGATGATAAGATTACGGAATTTTTCGAATACTTGACTCTAACAATCGAAAAACGCGCGCTGTGGTATTCTATAAAAGTATTTTCATCCTCAGTAGTGTCCGATTTTTTGAAATGTAGAAAATCACTCTCCGTGAGATTGAAGAGGTTAGCGGGAAAGGGGTACGAGTGACGAAAAATATGGTTTTTGAAGGAATTGTAAGAATTGCTAAATTTATGTTCACCTCCTTGTAAAATTTATCAAAAATACGAACAAGTACTAAAAACAGTCAATACTCTCAGGTCGATGTTTCTACCTTCACGTTCCGAAAGAATGGCTAATCCTAATCACGGGTTATTTTATTCAAATTGGAGCGTTTATTGATATGCACATATTTGGTAATTGAGTTTAAGCAAAATTGTATTGCAAGAAAAATTTGACTATTTTAACTCACGACGGAAACATCTGACGTCTAATTTTTATAAATAATTTACATGAAAAAAAGCGAATCTGTTAGTAAAAATAGGTTGAAATGAGTCCTGGACGAATGTCTATTTTCGTCTGGCAAAACCGGGAAATGTGAGGAAATTTGATACGTTATTGACGCTAGACACCCTGATTCATTTTGTGCGCGAACTGGTGACCATCCCCCCCCCCCCCGGCAATATTTTCGAATTTTTCTAAAACACTTACTTATAGTTTCAAATTTTTTTCTCTAAACTATAATTCCAGGAAACAAACTGCGAATTTTATAAGCATTTAATTATAATATTATACGAATATTTGTAATTCTTTCAAGGCGAGTCTAATATTCTTACGAGTCAGCCAAAAAAAAAAAAAAGATATTAACGCTGCATTTTCACAGTCTCTAATTACAGGTGAGCAATAGAGCAAAAAAGACGAAAAGTCTCTCCGTGCAGCTTCATTTTTAAAATTATATTTATGTGAATTCACTTATCTACATAATATTTAAGCTCTGCAGCAAGATATCCGCAGAATTCGCTCGATCGTGACAGGACAATTTCAAAACTTTTTTTTGGCATTCGTACAATATACGCGGTAGAAAGGCGATAGTGGTGCAAAACAGCGCACTATATTTGCTTCGGCCTAGATCGAGCATGCAAAGAATTTTCAGAATATGCGGTTAAAATACACGAATAAATATTAAACGCGCTTGAATAATTATACCTGCAGGTAATTGCCTGAGGTTGGAAGCATAGCGAATACTTCACTTACAATCATTTTACAACTCTGCAGTCACAGAAATACTTACCTAGATACTTGTTAAAATTGGGGTTACGCGGAGAAAGTACAAAGTTAGTAGTGGCGATTGTCAGGCACGAGTGGTTTTAGGATGTAATCATCCTTTGTCGCTTTTTCACACCTCATGCAAATATGGAATGGCGATCTGTCAGTGAAGATCAAATCGAGATTATCCAAACATCTTTCGAATACATTTCCAATGAAAGCATTACATCACGGAATGTCGACTTTAGTTCAAGCTATTCCGAAAATATAACAGCTAATTGACCATAACGAACACTAATTAACTCCAAAAATTCGATTTATTTTTCTACGGAAAGGATTGAAGCGACCATTCAATGGACGTGTTTCTATTTTTGAAAATTTGGTGGACTTTGAAGGGTGTAAAGCGTCTCAAAAAACTATTTTTTGTGTACATCTAGTAAACTAACTCAACCTCAAATTCCTAAGTGTTTTCATTTTCTTAAAAAAAAAAAAAAAAAAAAACTCCTAAAAACAATTATGATTTTAGACCGTTCAAGTTGTGTGCCCCCCCCCCCCCCAATGTACAACATCCGATTCTCAAATAAGTCTACACCTTTGTATATAACTTCAGAAACAGTATCTCAATACGCAAGAGTGGTAATACGAGCGGATTCGAGATTCCAGCTAATTAAAAAAAATCTGAAAGTATTAAGTAAGTGACGTCGGAACGGAAATGGCGGGAATTTACAACTCTGAACTTGATACATGACCTTGTCCGTACTGCGATGCACATTACGGTTCTACATCCCGGATCATCGTGCAGATTCCCCCTCTTTACCAATTTCAATTGCACCGGTAGAAATAATTTATGGTTTGTAATTTCAGGAGCAATATATACTACTGTTCCCGGTGATTTATAACCGTAATCGGTATACCCTTTAAACCAATTTGCTTTAGGTCACCTCTATTTCTTGTTGAATCGAACGCTATACGTATAGTTCAAAACTAATGCACTTGACAGAAGATCGAAAAAGCGAATATGTAGCATTAAATGAATTTTTTTTTCAATATTATTCGACTGTTTGTTCAGTCGTTATTCGGTGCAATTGAGAGAATCGATTGGTCAAAAAAAAAAAAAAAAAAACAATGCAAAGTTGAAACGAACAATTGTGTTTGTAGCAATGAAGTATATAATTGAAGCGATTCCAGTTTAAGAAAAAACGATTCAATTTGAAAAAATATGTCTATTTAAAAAGAAAGGGATAAAAAAATAGAAAGTAATTTCATAGCGCATGATGGCTTTTAACCCTGAGTCAGTTTTTGTTAAAAAAAGTAGTATTCGATGGTTTTCAGGATCACTGATTACGAATCTGAAATCAGATCTTGAAAATTCAACATGGTTGATCCAATATGGTGGACAGAATTTGCAAATTCGGTCAAAAAACTCGATGCAGCGATTTTCATAGTCGCTGATTGGATTCGCTATACTGAATTTTCAAAATCGGATTTTAGATGCGTAATCAGCGATATCAAAAACCCCTGGATAGGATTTTTTCTGCGCTTTCGATCGAATTTGAAATTCTTGTTCGCCACATTGGATCCACCATCTTGAATTTCTTAAATCTGATTTCACATTCGTAATCAGCGACCCCAAAAGCTCGTGATTTATGTAAAACATGTACAAGTGTAGAGGAGTAACTGTCTCGGAAATAAATTATTCCGTCAATTTTCACAATTTTGTTCAATTAATTTGTTTCTAACAATAATAATTGACATTATATCGTAATAATTTCTCTCGAGTATACAAGATTTGTTAGTATACTATCAGAAATAGCAAAAAAAATATGTTGGAAAGTTCTCTAAAAACACAGAAACTGGATATTAAAATAGGTGGTAAGAACACGTAGCGCTATGACTCAAAGGGTTAAACGTTTAATGCAAAACATGAGCAGAAACGTGAGTTTGACTTGCAGGAAATGTTTCGAGTGCACAGCCTGAGAATATAGCTGCTCATTCTCCCCGCTTGGCACGTGATTGAACTACATTAAACGACTGCGACGATCAGCGAAGCTCTCGCTAAACTGTCGGACACTGCTGCAATTTATAAATCGTCCTAAAGAGTTACATCCACTGACCTTGCTTCTTCCCACAGAAACAAGGCGGCGATAATTTCGCGTCACCAGTTTGACCGTCGTTTACAGAAAAGAACGGATTAATAGTTGTTATTATATTATATTATATTATACCAGAGCCTCCGTCGCATGGCTAATTGACTTATTAATATGCAATCGAATTCCGTTTATTGTGCAAAAATCGTTACTGGAGATCGGTTGATCAGAAACCCCTACTTTCTACTACTTAACTTTATTACAAGATATAATAGTCGTTGGATGTTGATTATTTAGCGAATTTTTATGTTCGTATGAAACTACAAGGATTCTCTGCGAAAATTCAAAAATAGAAACTTATGCAAAACTTATAAAGATAAGCTTCGATATCGTTGCTTCAAATTAAGTCGTTTCAAAATGCAGGTTAAAGGTTTGGCGGGATTCGTTCGATTTTACTGTAGAATTACTGTTCTTACTTAGAAGATTGTTTTCAAAAAATTGAACGAAACACTTCATTTTATTATAATGGCATCATTGAATGGTTCACATTACAACACATCGCACCGATATGCGATATTGATTATGATCAACAAACGGCAACACTCAATTAACTACTGAAAAAAAGGACAATCCGTTTCAGTGCCTTGGTAGAAAATAGTCTTTTGAATGAAATGAGACATCGTAGGAATGAAATCAAGCGAATCTACTGGGTTTTTGACAGTTTTGAAACGGCTGAAAGTGAAGTACAATTAAAATCTATGCTTTTGTTTTTGATTCCAGTATTTTATATTTCTGTATTTTTAAAGAGATCATCGTAGCTTGCGAACAGCGTTAATAATTCGATGAACACACTCAATCCATGACTATCTCGTAATAAAATTATAAAAAGTAAGATGATGATAACCGATGACACTAATTAGTGGTTATATAATTCATGAATAGATAACTGTACAAGTTATTCACGGCTAATTGGATAGCAAATATGATTAAATACTTATTAGGTATACAGAAATCCTTAACAGGTACTAATTACAATGTTGACTGAGTCATCATTGAATGCATTGTAATACGTCAAATTATTAAAAGAGATGGTAAATTCTTGCCCTAAGTAGTTAGGTACACCAAAACAACAACAGTTGGAGTAAAAAATTCCGAAACGTTCCCAATTTTCATCGTGAAAAACTTTTGGAATGAAAAAAAAGAAATGGGCTTTTTTACCGCTGTGTCAATTTCTCATTCGGTGTAACTTTAGAACAAAGAGGTAAGTGATAAAATAATCTTATGACGTAGCTACGATAAAAATGAAGGTGCTTCCCTAAAATTTATCATGCGTTTCAGAGTTTTAAACAAATTTCACTAGATTGTTAAGACTCTTGTATTTCGTGTCATGTGATGTCTTGTCGCTTTGTCCATTCGTTTTTCTGAACACAGAACTTTTCGAAATAGCTCTGGTGAGAACGTTTCTGATATGAAAAACGATGAATAATTCGTTGAAAAACTTTGCACAAAATTTTCTGTCAAGTTCGGCAATGGTCAGTAAGAAAATAGCTTCAACAAACAGTGATTGCTTTTGAAAAAATACAGAAATTTTTCATTATACAATTCTCTGAGTGTCAATTTAAAAAATTCGTTCGAATTTCTCTTCGAATTTTGAACCCTGGAGAGTATTTTTTTTAAACTCTGTATCCATACGCGGAAAATTCTCTAAATTTCCAGACACTTGGAACGAAATGTTTTGAATGGCTGATATTTTTGAAGGAATTCTTTGCAGTGTGATTCCAAAAAATATAAATCTTCGAAACACGCACTCAAAAAAAAAAAAATAAATAAATAAAAAGACTAAAATGTTTTATTTATGAGTAACGGTAAAATAGTATTTTTCAGCGTATAAATGGTATTTTGTACAAAATTCTGCATTCTACGTTGTATAGAAATTATGTCTTACAGATTTTAAGATTATACTGTGGATTAAGTACAAAATCAGAAGGCAAGTACGGAGCACAAAACGCAAAATGATTGAAAAAAAATATACTCGATATATCAGCTATATTAAAATCGAAAAAACTACCAAATTATTGTTAGTACGTATAAGTAACTGATCAATCGACGAAATGTAGGGTAATATTTTTACGTTACTATCTGTTGAATTGTGTAATAATTCCATAAAGACGTATAACAGATCATATAAGTAATACAAGTGCGATAAGTGATAACCTCCTTAGTCTACCAGGTGAAAATTTTTGATTAGATAAAATGAAACAGCATGTGAAATCCATCATGATTAGGATTCAATGACCAGTTATTATCACGCTTGCAATGCCAAATTTAACGACGTAATATCTGATCATTTCGCGTAGTTGTAACCTACTTGTATAGTTGTTATATTAACCGTGCTGATGGTTGGTACGTTCAATTAGCCATGAATAAGCTATATTCGTGAACAGGACTTGTGACAAAGTAAACGTTGATAGCGAATAAAGGTCTTGTTTGCTTACCTTGTACTGTAAATCAATCAAGCAGCGTGCAAGAATTGTTCGTTTACATAGCGCAATACGTTGTAACGAGAAACGTCGCGGCAAACTCATATCGTGTGCGCGTAACGCAGATATTTTAAAAATTATAACATCTTCCATATTTTACCAGCTTCTTCTGTGATATTAATCGATTACAAACGTACATATTCCATGTATATTCAGACACGAATAATTGTCATCATCAATCATAAACTGCTTTGAATGTGTTGTCACGTGATAATACTAATTTGGAATAATTCGGTTAGTTCGATAGAAATCAAAAACTGTTGTGTTATTAACCTCGTACAGGGCTCGCTCCCAAATACCTTCCGAATATCCGAAAGCTGATCAAACTGTTACAGAATCATTGGAATAATATTATTAGCGTATTTTGTTTTTTAAATAGCTGATTTTGCAATATGGCTAATTTTCAGCTCAAAGTATTTTTGAGGTAATACAAAAAAAAAATTATGATTCATCTTTGTGGAAGTTTTTTCAATTGGTTAATTGTTTTTTTCTTTTTTTTTTTTTTAACGGTTTCTTCACTTTACTTAACAGCTGATTGTGAGCCGATTCATTCTCAACTGGTTGAGTATCACCCTCGCAATGTTGAACGCTGATTAAGAACGAGTCAGAAAACGGCGATACACATTTGGCAGACATTTGTTACCTTAACTCGAGTCATCGATAATTTCGCACTGTTAGTGCGGAAAAAGATAAAAGCAAATCGCGATACGAAAGGGGATTTTTTGCCGTGAATCACGCGTTGTCGCGTTTGAAACTTAATAGTGAGTATTACGGATGACACAATCGCATTTCACGGACCAAAGTATGCAGTGGTTACCTTATCGGATGACTATGACATAGAAAAAAAATTCCCACACATTTTACTACATTGTACAATCAATAATCGCAAGTCAAACTCTAAGAATATTGGGTTTCCGGTGCTATTTGTAGGTAAAAGACATGCGTCATTCAATGATAAATAGACCTTGAAGGAGGAATAGACCGTGCTTTGTTCAGCTGTAACGCAGCAAAATTGCTCTAAACCTTATTACAATAGATTAATTAGTTGATTATACAATATCAACAAAAGAAACATTTTTACTTCACAATTAACACCGGAATATATACCAACCTACTTCATTTTTTTCCCTCAATTATAGTTCCGTGCGAACGTTTACACAGTTTACCGTTCTAAATATGTATATTCCGATGAGAAGAAAAGATTGCTTTGACTAAAGAACGATCTGTTTACAGTGCTGAATTAAAAATATTTATCCTCATTCAACTTAATTCATGTGATCATACAACCAATTTTCCTCATGAATAATCATAAATATTCATTCATTCTTGAACAGAAATTTATTTGCATTCATGGGAAAAATATTGACATCGACAGTTTTAATCTTTGGCAAAAAAAAAAAAAAATCAGTACGAAGACTTCCGTTAGACATGTTACATTACAGATTTATAGCCTTCCATGGGGATTCGGTGCACCGATAGAAATTTTTAATTATGGCTACCGTAGAGTCCTTAGCTACTTAATTTTTTACTGTAATCGAAAAATATATATTTGGGTACGAAATGAATGTGAGTTTTTTAACTGTAACCAAAAACTATTCCGATAATTTCATGTCGGCGCAAAATTCAATTGACGTTAAGGCCTGATTTAACTAAAAAATACAGTAAATTAAATAAACAAATTCAATAGTAGCAATAACTAGAAAGTGTAGCATTGGCAGGTATAACAACACTGATTAGTTAGTTGCACCATATTCCCTGGTAGTTCGAACAATATTTAAGCGGTTATTGCAACGATAGCTATTTCACTAGAACTTGATGGCAGCCATAAAAAAAATGAAAACGGGGAGTTTCACAGAATCTTTTCGCGAGGCAGACGCTAAGCGACGAACGAAACATTGTTATTGTCCTAGTAATTGTTGGACGAGAAACGAATGCTTACCGCCGCCACTCTTGTAACATAAATAGGGAAATCTCCAGACGTTGCCAAGGCCGACAGAGTAACCGATGCAAGCTAGAACAAATTGCACCTTGTTGGCCCAATGAGGCCTCTTTGGTTGCCTGTAATCCCCAGGATCTTCCGCATCCACGTCGTCGTAACTACTGCACGTCGAGAGGTCATCTTCAATGGGTCTGAAAGACAAGAGAAAATAGATAAAATCAAATTTTTCAACATTTTCCATACTCAATGATTTCTTCTAATTTTTTTTTTTGTTTTTTTTTTTTTACGAACCAACACTGACGTTGATTGTATTAAGACGATGTTATACTTGGTCTTTGTCGACGGACAGTAAGCAAAATGTCACTTATTTTAACTATGATCAGAGACTACGCGTCACTGGCGTGAAAATGCCACAGGTAGCGCGATTCCACAGAAAATGTATTCCTACAACAAGTGCAGGTAATTTAATTATAGGAATATGTGTTTTAAGCATTATTCTTGGGTGAAACTAAATTTTTTTTGGATATTTTACCTCGACTTGCATGTAGAATTACTTTATTCGCGATTTTTTCAAGTCAACGATGCATACTGGTAATAAACGAAATAAGTGATCTATTACTCTGTTGGTAAAGACTGTTTACAGATTTCTCTCGAGATACTCGAGTAAATTAATATGATTGCAAATATTTGGAATTACTCTTGAACGGAGGAGTAAAATGGAATTTCATTTCATCAATTAAAAAATTGTAAGATCACGATTATTGTATTGAATACTTGTAAAATCTGAAAACAATTTCTTGTTTGACCGTCATACCGACAGAGTAAGTAAGTTCTTGTCACACTTCGATGAATTCTGTAGTATGCGCGACCTTTGACTAGTTGTGAATTGTTGAATGCAAATAGGAAAAATCTATTTTATTAGTCCGTTTGTGCAGAATTCAAAAACTCGCACCAGGATATCCAATCCGTAGTTAAAAATGAGTAGCTACAACATATTCCCGTTGAAACTGAATGTTCTGTCTCAAATAATATTTTGAGATTGTATTTAGTTTGAACTCAACTACCTGAATTGCTTCATCATGAATTTTTATTCATTTGTTCTTCCTCCAAACTTGATCGATGGATAGATCAGAAATCGATTCTCGTACACCATAGTTGTAGATATACAGTTACATCGCGCCTCTTGTTACAGAAAAGAGCGTGACTTGTGATTTATGTACCTTGCACTCGTCAGCAGAAGAATCAAGTTGAGGTCTCGAATTAGGACAAGGGAAAACTTTCTGCTGGGTTATACGAGTTCATAACTTTTACGTAATTCATATTTCAACGTGAAAGAACACAACCTTGACATTTTTCATCCAAGAAATCATGTTATTATTTATATAATTGCACAGCATATACGAGGATTTCAATATGAATTAGTATTAGAGGTTGAATATCCTTGAAAGAACAATAAACTATATTATCAATCCCAAAGCTGGGAATTATTCAAATACCATTCCAACTTTTTTATTCGAGATAGTTTCCGATGGCATTTGTACTAATGCCAATAGTTCGTTTCACCCAAAAGAACGACGAGATATATTGATCGAAACACATGTAATATATCTAAGGTGGAATTGGCGAGAGAAAATTTTGGATTCGTGAAGAGTATGCTGTAGTACAACCTATCACTGAGGCGAAAATACCGGATATAGCGCAATTTTACAAGCGATACTAAACAAACATATCAAAATATTTCTTTGTTTTATGCCAGAATAATGCCAGTAAACTTATTGCTGCAAACAGTGGTAATTCAATTGCAGAAATACATTGTCTGTCCATTGTTATTACGTTAGACAGATGCTTTTTTTATACGGTTGTGTGGCATTTTCACGTTACGGGCTGATGATATAGTCGTTCGATTGATTAACTTTTTACTCGGTCGGTAAGTACTGACAATGAGTAATACAGCATCTTCTCAAAAATGTCAAACTTTGAAAATTTATTTGCAATGTTGGGACCGACTGTGTCGTATCTTATGCGCGATATTTTTACCACAGAATCATTTATGGAGACTGCGAGCAGCCCGTAGGAAAGTATAGGGTACGGTGTTAGGTATACAAAGTACAGAGCAAGTAAGAACAACACGCGCGGTTCTCGCTTGTTGCACTATTTGTCTTCGCCAAGGCCTCCCTGTCTCATCCATACGATATATATACGTTAGTGAAGTGACATTCACAGAGACGTGATATAATATGCAGCATTCCGTAAGATGTAATCGTTGTATCATACATGTAACGTATAGCTAATATTATTTTCATTTCCAAACCAACTGTATCACTCGGTAGAATGTGCACCGTTTGTTTATCCATTCGCACATGCGAATTTATGCACATTTGTCGTGCGACAGAAAACGTCGTCTTCCGTTATGTTTATGGTAGATATTCTATGCAAACCTGGTTTGTAGCGCGGCGATACGATCGAAACAAAAATTGAAATTTTTGAAACGGATATGTACGCTGAGAAAAATTTCATTTTTCATAGTAGCTAGAATAATTCAGTAAAACAGGTATCGTTAAAAAAACTGCTTGGATATTGTTGGAATTACGAAAAACGAGGTACGCTTAACCATTTTGCACTATCGTCGATCCTTTTCTGGTAATTGCAACGCAAAATCATTTCGTTCGGCTTACTCTACTTTTTTAGTTAAATAAGGCTTTAACGTCAATTTATTGTCGCATAAGCATTAAATATTCGCAACAGTTGGAAAAAAATATGGTAACAGTGATCGTAATGAGAAAGAATAGTAACGGATATTAGACTTTCTGGTAATAGCTACAAGTCTAATTTTCATTTTGTACCTGGAACTATATTTTTCGATTGTGGTAAAAAATGAAAATAGTCAAGGACCGAACGGTAACCGGAACTAAAAATTTCTCTCAGTGTGCAGGCGAATAATTTGGTTTCTACAAGGATCTCAGTCTTTATTTATTTCTCGGTGAAACTTGCGTTTGGATTCGCCAGAATTGCATAAAAATCAGAAGATTTTACATCTACAAACGTTATAGCTATTTGAACCGATGTGCGAAACTTTACTTGTCGTAATTACAAGAGAATTCTAGTGGCATAAGTAATTATGAAGTGTAATTACAGTTACCAATACTTATACATCTTCCGGTTACAGCTACAAAACTGATTTTCATTTTGTATACCAAGATGCATTTGTTATTCTTCAGTGATGGTAAAAAATGGTAATAATTGAGGACTGTACAGTAACCACAACTAGAATTTTCTAGTAACTCTAAGCAACATAATGCAACGAAATACTCTAAAAGTCGCTGTAGTCGCGAACTGAGAGAAATTTTTAGTTCCGGTTACCGCTCAGTCCTTAACTATTTTCATTTTTTACCACAATCGAAAAATATAGTCCCAGGTACAAAATGAAAATTAGACTTGTAGCTATTACCAGAAAGTCTATTATCCGTTACTATTCTTTCTCATTACGATCACTGTTACCATATTTTTTTCCAACTGTTGCGAATATTTAATGCTTGTGCGACAATAAATTGACGTTAAAGCCTTATTTAACTAAAAAAGTAGAGTAAACCGAACGAACTGATTTTGCGTTGCAATTACAAAAAAAAAAAGATCGACGACAGCCCAAAATGTTTAGGCGTACCTCGTTTTTCGTAATTCCAACAATATCCAAACAGTTTTTTTAACGGTACCTGTTTCACTGAATTTTTCTAGTTACTATAAAAAAATGAAATTTTGCTCGGTGCGTATAAAAATATCGACATTTTGAAAAATGTGCAATAAAAAACGGTGCTTTTGTCTTTGACTATAACCCCGACGATGTACTTATTTCCTGGGTCATATTGGCGGAGAGAACGTTAATAGGTTGTTAAGTTAAGTTGAAATGTTCCGTGTATGCACGTATGTATTATACATATAGAAGGTCCTCTCACGTATCCACGTTCAAGCGTGCATGCGCAAAGTAGTACATCAGCACTAGTTAGCGAAGTATATAATGAAAATTGCCGGAAATTATATTTTATTACTCTTTTCCATCGTGGTAATTGTATATACGGTGTTTATTCTTTCATTCTTCCTATTTCTTCTTACTCCTGCGTTACCGCATGAAACACGATCCCTTGTGGGGGGGGGGGGGGTCTCGCAAATCTGCGGTTACCCGCTTAATTCTGCAGCATTTATGTTTGAAGATTCACGTAACTTGATATTTCCTCTGAAATGTGGATCACGTATTCTTTGACTTGTGTTTTTCATTTGTAGGGTTATTTATTGGACACTTTCCTCGCCGAATGATGGACTCGCATTGTTTTATTGTCACACTTTCTTTCCTACGCGAGAATCCAATGACTGGAATCTCGAAAGGATAAACGCTATTGAATTTGCTCTTCCGTGCAGCGGTTCACATTATACAAAATCACAAGTGTTTGCTTTATGAAACGCTGAGGTGAAAAAGAAGAGATTTAATAACAATAAAACAAACTCACGCGCTTAATATGAGGATGAAATTTTTTGACCGATAGTTAACTGAAACTGTCTCACACATTTTTTTAAACCTGTCTTCCTCCCTGATTCACAGACTAAAATCAACTGAAGAGATGTCAGTGTGTAATGTCTTCTAATTTGGACACCTTATCGCAAATTATATCACAAGCTTGGTGAAATGCCACAGTAAACTCCAAAGCCTTGATATATATTTCGCTTTTACTGTTCCATAAAAATGACGCGTATGTGACTTTATACGTCATACTCATTTACAATCGGTTTGACCATCAGAGCATCACACAGTTCAACAAGGTTGTATTATAAAAATTGTAAAATCCGATTAACTGAATAGTCGGTAAAAAAGGAGGTGTCTTTTCTTATTTTGCAATTCTTACATCAAATTTCTCCAACACGTGTCAATATATTCCTTGATTATGAATCTTACAATTGCGAGTAAATATTATACAATGTGTTAGGCAACACGTTAATGGATTTGAATAGTTTTTGTCGATAAATCAAACATTTTTTCATATAGTCACCTTGATCCTTTTATAGACGAGGGGAGAATTTTTGCAGGTACGAATTGTAGACCGAATAAAAATTCTAAAATCACGGTTGTGTTTTTTCAATAAAACTCTGTCCAGCTGTAAACATTATCCGACTCAGGATTGACGCACGCGAGGACTCGATTCTTCGGTGCGGACAAGCAGGTTGTTTTAGGTTTAAACGGCTCGTTCTAAAATGCCAATTACCCACTTACGTGTCTGGAACGATACGCTTGAATTGTAAGTCCTGGATGATCAGGCCTCTCTTGGTCGCTCGGAAGCTAGAGCCTCGCTGCATTTTTAAATACCGCTCAATTCGCACTGTGTTGGTAGAAACAGTGACCGCATGGCAATTAAAACGATTGGAATGGACTATTTATTTCGAAAAAATTGACGAAAGCACGGCAAAAAATTAACTTTTATGCTAGTAACTAAATTCAAGGAAACGTTTCGCCAGTTTTTTCACACGAACGTTAGATTATCGAAATCGGTCACCAACTGAACTCTCCTCTCGGGAGCTCACAGATATTATATAAGAACGCTGACCAATGAGCCATCTGCTGTACATACATATGAACAGACGGATATGTCAGGTGTGATTTACTTTTTTGATTAGCATCCGCCGCCCCTTTTCAGCGAAGTAA